>NW_019397848.1:0-44951 GCF_000591075.1 Eurytemora carolleeae | reverse complement strand
TAAGAGAAGGTTAAAGTGTTGCTGGTCTACTTCACTTTAACATTACGCTATTGCTGACAAAACGCTTTAAAGGGTGCTGTTGTGACTTGGACATACCAGTACTCTAAAATGAAGCAGGTTACAAAAATTACAAATATTGTCCATTTAAAGGGAGTGACTGGCTAAGTACGGCAGTTTGTTTGAAATTCTTTAATAACTTCGACATGTTTAGAAAGGGGTTGAGAAAATCAAAGTTACCTCTTATTATCGAAAATAGTTAATTTCATTCAGACATTTGTTTCTGTAATATTTGATTCTTACACAAACAAATCCCTTATGCTTCTTTGAATTTCATTGTAAAGACGACAATTGACCAAATTGGGAAAAATCTGGGAGTACACTTATAGGCAATAAAGAAGTCAAAATAATGATGATAAAGAAATAGTATATTCTACTTTTAAATTTATTAATCATTTCAGTTGAGAAATATGAAATTTAATTTGATTAAATTGCACTCTCCGTTTATCTTCCCTATACCAGCAGTCAATCCTTTTAAAGAAGTTTTCCGAAACTAGATATTGACTGGACCCTAGTTATATCTAGCTGTATACCTCGGTAACCTATCTGACAGATCGTTGAGTGGAGAAATGAAAAGGCGGAAACATAGAAATCTCTTAACCCTGTCCCCCCAAACCTTCTTTGAAGAATTTCCGAGGAATTTCTCGAGAATAATTTCCTGTAACTGATTCCTAGGAAATTCTCGAGAAATTCTCCAGAATTAGTCCCCAAGATGAGAGATTTTGTTGGATCACAGTTTTGAGACTCAGTTATGAGAAATTCATGACACATTCTTTGGAATTTTCCCCCACGAAATTCCTCAGAATTTCTCTGGAATACTTCTCCGGAAATTCCTGAGAAATTCTTAGGACTTGTCACCATGTTTACGGATTTTTAGGGGAATTTATTGAGAGAATTAGTTTCGAGAAATTCCTGGGAATTTCTCTAGAATTTCACCCCAAGAAAATCCTGAAAATTTCTCCTGATTACTTCTCCAGAAATTCCTGAGAAATTCTTAGTACTTGGTCACCAAGTTTATGGATTTTTAGGTGAATTAAATAAGACAATTAATTTTGAGAAACTCCTGGGAATTTCTCTGGACTTTTACCCCAAGAAATTCCTAAGAAATTCTCCTGACTGCTTTTATGGAAATTTCTGAGAAATTCTTAGGACTTGGTCACCAAGTTTACGGTTATTTAGGGGAATTAAATTTAGGAGAAAAGTTTCGAGAAATTCCTGAGAATTTCTCTGGAATTTTTCTCAAGAAATTCCTAAGAATGTCTCAAGAATACTTTTCTGGAAATTCCTGAGAAATTCTTAGGACTTGGTCACCATGTTTACGGATTTTAAGGGAAATTTAATAAGAGAATTAGATTCGAGAAATTCCTGGAAATTGAAATTTGATAATAGAATTAGATTCAAGAAATTCCTGGGAATTTCTCCAGGATTTCACCCCCAAGAAATTCCTGAGAAATTCTCCTGAACGTTTCTCCGGAAATTCCTGAGAAATTCTTTGGACTAAGTCTACGGATTTTTTCTCAAGAAATTTCTAAGAATTTTCAAGTTCCGTTTTTCTCCAATAGGTGTCACTGAGGTTCTCTTCTATTATGCACTGCCCTAACTAAACCTTTTCTTCTTTGCATTCTTATTGATAAAAAATGATAATTTACTTTAAAACCATCTTTTAAAAAAATATTTTAAAATTTTTTTAAATTTTTTTATTTTTTCTTTACAATTCAGTTGTATGAATAAACAAAATACATGACAACTTCAGTAAGATCAAAAACGACTATAACATTCTGTTCTGACTGAGAAAATGAGAAAATGGTTATACCTTTAAAAGTTGGAGGGGACATATAGTTGTTATTCACTACTTTTGGGCCTAAGTCCTGTTTAGTGAATTTACTCAGAAATATGCTGAGAATATTACAAGATATTCCTGAGGAACTCTTGAGAAATCTTGGGAATAGTTACCAGGCAATTCCCAGGAAGTTCTGAAGAACTTTTCTTTGGAAATTCCCAAGAATTTCCACAAATTTTGTTGATGAATTATGTGCGAGAATCAGATTATCCCACAGGAGTCAGTAAGTAATTTATTTTTGAAAGCTTCAAGAAAGATAAAAATGGGATATTAAACCAAGATGAAAAGTTGAAAGAGGAAGTAATCAAACTGTTTTTGGATGAATTTTTGGGCTGGCGTCAAAACATATGAGCTGAGCTTGTGTCCATGTTGACATTGATAGCTGATAAGATCGTGTCCATTGGTTTGGCATTGATCACTTGAGAGCTTGTGTCCGTATTGACATTGATAGCTGAGCTTGGGTCAGTGTTGACATTGATAGCTGATAAGATTGTGCCTATTGGTTTTGGCATTGATCGCTTAAGAGCTTGTGTCTGTTTTGACATTGATAGTTGAGCTTGTGTCAGTGTTGACATTGATAGCTGATAAGATTGTGTCCATTGGTTTTGGCATTGATTTATTAAGAGCTTCTGTCCGTTTTGACATTGAGAGCTGAGCTTGTGTCCGTGTTGACATTTATAGCTGATAAGATTGTGTCCATTGGTTTGGCATTGATTGCTGAAGAGCTTGTGTCAATATTGACATTGATAGCTGAGCTTGTGTCCGTGCTGACATTGATAGCTGATAAGATTGATTGATTGCTTAAGATCTTGTGTCCCTGTTGTTATTGATAGCTGACGAGTTGCACCTGGATTGATACAGTTCTGGAAGCAGTTTTACGAGTACGGTATTTACTACATAACTTCTTGTCCTGGAAACCCTTGAAAATTGAATTCTTATCAAGTAAGAAGTCTTACAATACGAAGTGTACAATGCGAAAAAAACACAGCCCTTTGAGGGTTAAAACAAAGGAGGTTATAAACAGAATCAAATGTTCAACAAAATTAATCTAAAAAAAACTTTGAATAAAAAGATCAAGAACATTGATAATATTAAAAGAAAGGCTATAAGAGCAGTTTCAAATTCAAGCTTCAAAGCACATGCCATTTCACTTTTTGGCAAACTAAATATTTTGAAACTGCATGATATTCTTCTATCAACTGAAAGGTTAAATCTTTATATACAAAAACTTCAATGTACGGCTTCCTAAATCTATCTGTCTATCTATCTATATATCTATCGATCTATCTGACGATTTGCTCTGGTGACGAAACTTTTTAATTGTTTGTTTTCTTCAACTATGTCACGACTCCATGCTATCTTTTTAGCTGCATTTCTCTTACTCGATATTTATGTACAGTAATTGCAAAATATGGCGCTGGACAAAGACGACTTTGCTAAATACGATGCCCAGCAAAAGAAATTATAAAGTGCTTTAACGTACTGTCATCAGGGAATAGGAGTAAAGGGAAAGGAAATGGCGCTGGTCTGGCATGAGAAAGCCAGTCGCACTGCTTTGCAGACAAGTTCGGTAAACCTTACACACACTCTTTTGGTACATACACACAACATGACTGCAGTCAAGGAAATTGCAGAACAATGTTGTCAATTATAATTAAGCTTGAATAACGACTAATTCATTTTAAACTTTAATCAAATTATATTCTTTGCATGAAAATTTGGCTCATAGTGTTGACTTAAATATATAAATAATATACTACATTTATATGAAACTTATTTTTAAGTAAACAAATGTACTCTCCTAGACTGTACAAATACCGAGATTCGTATTTACTGTATATACCTACAGTACACACCTTCGGTACGGTAACCTTACACACACTCTTTTGGTACAGACACACACACATGAAGTTTCCGCCCCCTGACTGTCATTTAAAGAGTTGCAGGCTTACCCGATTCACCACAGTACCTTTTAAAGTTTTATCTGGTGACTAATGTTAGAGATATCATTGTTTTTCTTGAAAGTGCTCAATTCAGAAAATATTCTTGATTGTCTCTGCGTATAGAAATGCGAAAGTCACACTTCATGGGTAATTATTGAACATAAAGTTTTAGGTAGAAAAACATTGATTTATTCGTGATATGACAAAGCTTTGATGGGTACCACTGTGAATCAGACATGCAACTCAATAACTTTAAATCAACTTCAAGAACTGCAATTGCAATTGATATTTGAGAATTTTTGATAATTGGTTTCTATTTAAGGGGAATAAGTGATCCTGTATTAAAAGAGGTTTTCTCCCCCCCCCCTCCTCCAAAAAAATATCTGAGTTGCAAAAAGAAAGATATTGTCGTTTTTAAAATTAATTTGTTTACAACCTTAAAATCAATTTAATAAAAGAAGGGCTAGGAACCTTTTTGCGAACTTCTTTACCCTCATTATATGTTTAAAAAGAACCTTTTAGCATTGAGCTTTTAACGCAATAAATTGAGGCCGGAGGGTCACTTTAACAAAATTAAACTATGCCTACACTCACTTTAACATCTTGAGCTTTTAATCTATTTTGAAAATACATTTTAGGTTTGAGAAATCATCAAGCTGTCAGTTCAGCGGAGATTTCAATTCCCGAATAAGGATTTATTGATCCTATGTCAATCAATTAATCAATTATAAGTTTCTAATGTAAACCCTGCCTTGATAGTGAAAAAACTGTGGAGTGGGGTAGTAGGGGAAATAGTTTCATAATAAGGGTAAAGTATCATAGAATGGTATAATGAAGAGAAAAGTAGATAGATACCTAGAAAGTTTTAAAAAATTGGAAAACTGGATAATTAAANGATAGTTGGTTAGTTGTATAGTTAGATAGCTGGATAGTTGGATAGTTGGATAGTTGGTTAGTTGTATAGTTAGATAGTTGGTTAGTTGGATAGTTGGATAGTTGGTTAGTTGTATAGTTAGATACCTGGATAGTTGGATAGTTGGTTAGTTGGTTAGTTGTATGGTTGGATAGTTGGATTAAGGAGGGATTATTTGAGGCTCCTTGATTTAAGGTTTGTGATTTGTCTCTACCTTTTTTTCAATTTGTGCATAGCAAACTTGTAATATCAGACCTACAGGTCTTTCTAACTTATATGTGCAAAATTATTTTTTACAGTTCATTACTCAGTCGTCCTCTGTTCTTTAAGACAAGACAAAGGAAAAAGTATAATTTTCTTTATTATGAAATATATTAATTTTTTCAGAAAAGGTGAGTCTGCAAACGATGTTTAACAAAAATCTATTTTTTTTACAATCCAAAGGGCTGAAAACTTGATTTTTCTTCAAAATATATCAAAAGATCCGTCTTAAAACACTGAATTCAGACAAGAGGATTTCACATATATTCGTTTTTTATTTGCTTAATATATCGTCGCTCAATTATTTAATAAGTAATTAAACTACTTTATTCTAAGGCAGAAGATTTATTTTAACTATGATACCATAATAGTTGGAGAGTTTCTTCTTTACATTCTCATCCTTTGTGGGTAACCCTGTATATTCTTTATCACTTCAATCTAAAGTAAAATGCAAGCAAGATTGACAACTTAACATTTTTGATCATAACTTCTTTTATTGAAGAGATAATGTAAAGCACAAAAATGTTTTGAATTTATAATATGTAACCGAATAAAGTAGCTTTTCTTACACTTGTGCGTAAAATCAGAACTAGTGGAGCAACGGAGTCACAAAGCTGTGACAGTAATGTCAATTGAAATTGACCTTTTCCTACTGGTTAGTTTGCAGTGTATACAAATGAATTTATAACCATCCGAGTCACGGAAGTTTGTAGAAAAATTAAAACTCCTCTAGAGACCACCAAAGGAATTTTGATATCCTTCCTGGGAGTTCACAGTTCCACTGGAGGGAATTAGATGTCCTTCTTAGGATATCTAAATCCCTCCAATGGAGTTTTAAATCTCCAGAAAGGATATCTGAATCTCTCCTAGAAGGATTTTACAATCCCTTTAGTGGAATTTAAACCTCCAGGAAGGATTTTAGAATCCCTCCGGTATACCCCCAGAAAAGATATCTGAATTCCTACAGTGGAATTTTAAATCCCCAGAAATACAACACTTAAATGGCCTGTAAGCATAATTTTTCAAGGGAACCTCCAGGGAAAGATGACAATGCCCGATTTACAGCGTAACCCTTGAATAATATATCTAATCAATAATGTGGAAAATATTATTGATTTTCTGGGTCGAGAAGTGTATATTTTGATAGTTCCTACATTTTTCCTGCAGAAGAAATGCGAAAGTTACCATTTAAAGGAAACCACTAATCAAAATATTTCGTTTTCAAAATTATAAACATCGACACCTCTAATTAATGCTTGAACAGACAAAAAATGTTACGAAATTTTCTGTTAAAAATAATTGATTTTCAAAACATTCGACAATTTATCAGGGCAAAATTTAAGTTTTAATCAGCCTAGTTGGTTCAGCCGTTTTAACGTTTATTGGACACAAGCAGACAAGCAAAATATATATACAGTGAGACCCATAAAACCCTAGAACAGAAAGACGACTGTTAGTGATTTACTAGGTTACTTTTTAGATTAAAATATTCGTGGATTAAAAAAATAAAATAATAAATGTTGACCTTTTTCTTGAAAAGTTTATAAAATTTGACTGTCCTTAAGCCTTCCCTGTGGTCATGTGTACATGAGTTGCCATATTGGCGAATTTTTTTTTTTTTTAGACCCGACACAATTTTTCGTGGAAAATGGTGTCGTTCAGGAAAAAACCTAAAAATCTATGCAAATTCAACGCATTATCTTGGCACGACAAAGATAGTAAGTAATGTCGTCTTCCCTAGAAAATATATTTACCCTGTCGACGTTTTATACTGTCGTCTTTTGTAATGTTTAAATGGTGCTGTTGTTGATAGGACAAGGGTTGGTAACTTGAAATTGCATCTATCAGTCCCTTTAGAACAGCTGTATTTTGACATCATTGGTTATTTTGGTTGCCTGATAGAGTCTAACGATCGACATTAAAACCTTAGATATTTAGCACAATTGTGAATGTTTTGTGCTAAAAGGTAACTAAAATTGATGATATTAATTTGCATCTTAAAATTTATCTAATCATTTGTTGGATAAGAGAATCGTATAGTGATTAGTGATAGCTGAATTTGTGATAAAGTTACGCATCTCTTTTGTATCAAAAATAGCCAATAATTGTTAGTGAACATTTTCTGATGTCGTCAAGTATTTTTCTGAGGTGCTATGGAATGGAACTTTATGTGATGAATTTTATTAATATTTCCAGTATTATAAACGGTAAATAAATTTTGAGTAAATGTCGTCTTCTGTTAATCTTAGGCAAAGAAATAATATCGCATAAATTAATGTATTAATCTTATTCATCAATTGATTTATGGGGATTTTGTTTCAAAAATATCCACCATTGAAGAAAAAATATCACAGAAAGTTTCGTTAAAAATGCGAATTAAAGAACGACATTTTACTTAGCAGTCTTTTAAAAGTTGATTACAAAAAGTTTGAGGCATGAATTAATTAAATTAAAAAGGCGGATTAAAGAAATACATTGGTGAAAATTAAACTGGGGAATATAAAGACGACTTTTAGACTTAGTTTTTGATCAAATAGTTAAATGAACATGAGCAGTGAACATGCAGATTGTCTAAATTTCGTCTTCAAATTCCGGAGTTTTATGTATACAAATTTAATGAATAATTCTGATAAATTCAGGTTTGTCGGTGCCACTGCCAAGCAAAGTAACATGTATGAGACCCAACATAGAAGAAACAACTGATTGCCGTTATTAAACACATTGAAGCAAGATTATTATAGACGCCGAGGAAAAAGTGATCTATCAACATATAAATTTGACATGATTGTCTGCTTGTATTTAATGAACGAAAAATGAGCACGTGAACGACCCATTTCTTTCGCAAAAAGAAATTTTGTTCGTTCTCGAATTAATGTTCATTATCAATTTATTTCGTTCGTTTTCTCATTGAACGATCGTTCAGAAAGATCCTTCATTCATCAAAATCGTTTGTTCAATAAAATCGTTCGTACAGTAAAAAACGATCGTTTTTTAGAAAAGTTTATCAATTATCAAAGTATACACTTTTCGACCCAGATTATTGATTAGATACAGTGCAAACTTAATAACGAATACATCGAAAGAATTCATCAAATGTCGTATTCTTCACTTTCTGATAATGGAATGTTGCAGATATTTAGTTTTTTAATTAAATGATTATATTGAACTCTTTAAAACTGTTCCCGCATATTNAAGACTACGACATTTGATAAATTCTTCCGATGTATTCGTTATTAAGGGTTTCACTGTACATAAATTAAGGGTTACGCTGTGAATCGGGCATGGAATTTGTTTTTAATTTCCTTTCCTCTGACTTGTCTTTGACTGAGATTTTCAAACACAATGATACTTTGAAGAATGAAAACAAGAACAAAACTGAAAAAAAATAATATTAAACAACGATTGAAAATATAACAAATATAAAAAGATGGGGCAACAATAAAAAATTAACAAACAAAAAATTGTTACATTGCACTTTCAGCTGCACTCAAACAAATAAGAAAGAGGAATGCTAGCAACGGATATTTAGATTAGGATTAAATTTATGGATATAATATNATATATATCGGAAAGTTGAAAATACTCTTTATATATATACATATATAGTATTTTAAGCTTTTTTTCAGTTTAAATCATATTTAAGATGTTGAGAGATATATATATATATTATGATATAGTTCCATATATAAATGTGGGTTGAGTGTATATGTGTGTGTGTCCAATATGCGGCAAAACATACTTTTTGTTGTAACACCCGAGGGACGGTTTATGGCCTGTCGACAACAAACAAGTGATGCCTTAAGTTAATTATTATTTTTTTCGGAAATTATAAAATATAAAAAAAGAAAACTCTGCAAACTATTTAGTTAAATAAGATGTAGGAAGGAAAAAAGGAAAGCTTCCAAATTGCAACTTCAAGAAAACTAAGAATGATTCAAGAGAATTCGTATAAATGTCTGAAATATACGATATAGTGATCTACCCCCTTCAATCCAACAAGTACTTTCTCTGCATTCCCCCCCCCCCTCCTGTCTATAAAGCTATTTTTATTCAGATTTCATGCTAAAAGATTAATTACTCTGTTTACTTAGGATTAAATTTATGGATATAATATTTAGATTAGGATTAAATTTATGGATATAATATTTAGATTAGGATTAAATTTATGGATATCATATTTTTCTTTGGCTTTTCTTATCCACGGATCCTTGGTTCAGAAGTTCAGACTTTCTCAAACGGGACAAACTACATACATTGCAAGATTTATGTCCCTTGGAACGAAAATGAACTCCGACTGGTGTTGAGATAGGTTAGAAACTGTACCCCTACTTTCCATAAACCTGTCACATGCTCTTTTTCCGGTTTCACCTGCTGCATAATCTCTCAAGTCACTTTTATAGAAAACCAAAAATTAAAAACATTAATTTTAAAATAGAAGAAGAGGGATATATAAGTTTATCATTTTGGCTTAGAAATAGGTTTAAAGAGTTAACAGGGTACAGGGTAGAGGGTACAGGGTACAGGGTATAGGGTACAGGGTACAGGGTACAGGGTACAGGGTACAGGGTACAGGGTACAGGGTACAGGGTACAGGGTACAGGGTACAGGGTACAGGGTACAGGGTACAGGATATAATACCGTGTGCCACCCATCGTTTCTACCCCTCGGCCTCTATTTTGGTTTTGCTCCGTCCTCCGTTCAATTCTAGTTCCTTGATGGAACGGCCTCAGATTGGCCTCAGCTATAGTAGCCTCATATAGGCATACAATCAGGACACAGACTTTATTCGTGATATATTAACAATACAGTGATTATACAGCTGTGTTTAATATATAGGTGTTAATCTTTAATTTTGTGTACATATTTTACAAGTTAAATGTACATGCGTTATGTACCACATGTACAGGATATGTGAGAAATTGTATATATCATGCATAGCCCGCTATTCGGTTCATTTGATTAGGATACATATAGGAATAGAACTTTCTTTTACACGAATTGTTTTCATATATGGAACAGTTTATAATAACCTTGATTAAACTTGAAATGTACATGTACATTCTTGCTAAAATAACAATAAACAATTAAGAATCATTTCTTTAAAAATGTGGGTTTAGATTGATATAAAAATGTTGGTGTATTTTGTTTTTGAAAAATCTTTCTCTGGGTTAAAGGATTAAAGACAAAAAACTTTGATAAATTGTTATTATTTTAAAAAAAGTACTTTTTCCGTCACCGCTATAATCTTACGCGCGCATTTTTCATTGAAAGAAATTGAACTATGAATTCTGTTGGAAAAAAAATCTAAGTTTGAAATATCAAAGGTTTACACCATCAGGTTACAAAAATATATGGGGATTAGAAAATTTGAGTTTGTGGCAAAGACTCAATTACTTTGCTTTGAAACCATTAACTTTGCAATTCTTTTTTCAATCTTAGTTTGTCTAACTCTTTTTTCTTCAAAATTTTTCTTTTTCGGAAATAAAGTAAAGTCCTAAAATAATCCTAAAATAATCCAAAAATAATCCTAAAATAATCCAAAAATAATCCAAAAATAAACCCTACATATGGGATAACTATAGACTAAAGAGTTATTATTAATAATACTGCAATGTAGAGTTTAGACCCAATAGACCAACTATATTTTACCAAACTCCGACCAAGTCATTATTATATTTTATATATATATCGGAAAGTTGAAAATACTCTTTATATATATACATATATAGTATTTTAAGCTTTTTGTTTACATAAAACTTTTAAAACAAGAGTAATTCAGTTTTTATAGTTTTTATTCCATGAACAAATAAAAAGATAAATGTTTATACTTTTGTCAGACAAGAAAAAAAGTATTAATTAAAGTGTTTTTAAAATACTTTAACCGTAATAGTGTTTTTAAAATTGATTAGTTTTTTTTTAACTTTAACCGTAATAGGGACCAGAATATTAATGAATTGGAGAATATTTGGTTCATACTGTGTAGGATCTCTTTAACTGTATATTGTGTAGGATGCCTTTAACTGTATAAATGTGTAGGATTTCTTTAACTGTATATTGTGTAGGATCCCTTTAACTGTATAAATGTGTAGGATGTCTTTAACTGTATACTGTGTAGGATCACTTTAACTGTATATTGTGTAGGATCCCTTTAACTGTATATTGTGTAGGATTTCTTTAACTGTATATTGTATAGGATCCCTTTAACTGTATATTGTGTAGGATTTCTTTAACTGTATATTGTGTAGGATCCCTTTAACTGTATAAATGTGTAGGATTTCTTTAACTGTATATTGTGTAGGATCCCTTTAACTTTATATTGTGTAGGATCCCTGTAAGTGTATAAATGTGTAGGATCCCTTTAACTATATATTGTGTAGGATCCCTTTAAGTGTATAAATGTTTAGGATCCCTTTAACTGTATATTGTGTAGGATCCCTTTAACTATATATTGTGTAGGATCCCTTTAACTGTATAATGTGTAGGATCCCTTTAACTATATATTGTGTAGGATCCCTTTAACTGTATATTGTAGGTAAGGTAAATGTTGTGGTGGCATGACAGCGGAGAGGAAAGCTGAACAATCAACTTTGAGAATTATTTGGAATAAAATTAAACCTATAATAACTATTTTTAACACTAGTAGTGCTAAAAACCTTGAGGATGTGGATGAGAAAATGTCATGAAATTCTTTGTAATTTTGTGTAATATTATTACTGACAATTGCAGTAGGAAATATTATTTGAAATAATTTAAAACCTAAAAAATTATTTGGGACAATATTAAACCGACGATTCTTATAATCAGATAGAAATAAGATAATTATTTTTAAAAATATGTTACTTAACTCTTTAATTATATTATCAACCTAGAAAATTATTTAGAAACGTACTATTTTCAAAGGATTCTTTGTAATAATAAATTATTTTGTTGGATAATAATAAAAACTAGAAAATTCTTCGCAATTGTTTAACAAGTTTTTTTTTTGAAGAATATAAAATTCAACCCAGAATAATATCAAGACTTAAAAATCACTAAGAAAAATAATAATAATTGATAATTATTATCAACAAACCTTTAAGCTTATTTGAAAAAAGTAAGGCTCTTGGAATCAAAAAACGCTATAAAGGTTGGGATGGTTGAATTTGAAACTATTAGAATTCTATTTTCTAAGTTCTTGGTTCTTGGTTTCAAACAACTGAGTTTTCTCTTTTCATAGAATATCAATATTAAGTGAAACCGTGCACGAAATATTTTGTTCAACATTTACAATATTTAATTCTTTTATCGATTGACTTTTACCTGCAGCCATTCTTTTCTTCATACATTTCCAGAATTAAAGTGAATGTTAAGGTAAAGTGAAAGTGAGGTTCTATACGATGTTATGTCGAGAAATTGATATAAACTGTGCCCGAGAAAGTTTAACATACGTTACAAGGTATTTGTATCAGCAAATACGGAACAAACCTGAAAATTACGATAACCTTTAATTGTCTCTTTAACAATTTAAGGTTTAGCAGATTTTTCTGTTTCAATCGGTGCAAATAAAACAAATTTTTTATTAAGCAAAACTTTTCTTTCTTCGCTATTAAGCTGGTGATTTGGCAGATTCTTAAAAATGTGACTTACGTATGTATAAGGTGTAGCCATTTTGAGGCTTTTAAGAAAGGTACAAACAATCAAACAAACCTACAAACAAATAGATATTGTATAGATACAATCTTTCTTTGATAAACAATAGAATAATGTTCTGAGCTTATTTGTAGAAAGATATATTTATATATATATGCAATATGTAGATGCCCGAACGTGGTTAATTATTGTCTAGAGCTTTCTGGCTGCCAAGTCCTCCCTCTCCTCGGTCCCTGGTGGAATAATAATACAATTAAAACTTTGTTGTCAACAGACAAGAAAACACACGCTCATAATAATAATATTTATTATTAATAAGAATATGAATAATAATTATCATGATAAGAAAGATAATGATAACAATAATGACATAAAAAATATGAAATGTACAGTAATATCATGATGATAAATTTTTATATATTTGAATTATTTCTGAAGATATTTGAAAAGATAAAAAAATGTTGATCATTTTTCTGAGGAACTTTGTTCTTCTTAAGTTTCTATTATAAGGGAGACCATATATATTTTGACAAAAATTAAATAAAAACTTTTTCAATCATCAAAATTGATTTGAGGTCCTTTTCTTGGAAACTGAACTATCCAGGTTCAGATGAAAAATCCAATATTTCACGCAAAAGTTTTTTATTATACAAATTATTTTTATAAATCAACACGATAAAAAATATAGTAAACGATAAAAAGTTGAGTCTGATGTAGGTATGAACAACATTCTGTTAACGAGGGGAAGGGGTTTAGATTAACTAAATATTCCGTTAACGAAGGGAAGGGGTTTAGATTAACTAAATATTCTGTTAACGAGGGGAAGGGTTTAGATTAACTAAATATTCTGTTAACGAGGGGAAGGGGTTTAGATTTACTAAACATTCTGTTAACTAGGGGAAGGGGTTTAGATAAACTAAATATTCTGTTAACGAGAGGAAGGGTTTAGATTAACTAAATATTCATTAACGAGGGGAAGGGTTTAGATTAACTAAATATTCTGTTAACGAGGGGAAGGGGTTTATATTAGCTAAATATTCTGTTAACGAGGGGAAGGGGTTTAGATTAACTAAATATTCCGTTAACGAGGGGAAGGGGTTTAGATTAACTAAATATTCCGTTAACGAGGGGAAGGGGTTTAGATTAACTAAATATTCCGTTAACGAGAGGAAGGGGTTTAGATTAACTAAATATTCTGTTAACGAGGGGAAGGGGTTTAGATTAACTAAATATTCCGTTAACGAAGAGCAAAAACCTTTAAGTTTTCGATAGTTAACAAACTTAAATAATCGCTTATGAAAAAAGCACAGAAATTGAACGAACGGACGCGTTTTAGAAATATTGGCGACTTTCCTTATTTTTGTGTATGTGACTGTATCCCCCTACCAAAACATGCATTCCCCCCCCCAAAAAAAAATGACTTAAAAGTGCACTAAACTTTTTACTGATCAATAACAGCCTTTGGCAAAATCTTTAAAAATCTGCTGAAAAATCAAATTAAAGGTTTGCGTCCTTAATTTTGTTTTGGGGACAATAGTCCCCCCCCCCTCCTCCTTTAGGCGCCACTGTTTTTGCAAAAACTGAAAAATCATTACACAAAATTGTTTTGCACCGTTAGCAAAATTGTATAAAGCAAATTCAGTGCCAACAAATTGTTCTCACAAAATAGTGCTTTCAAACCTAATATGGCACTAAACAATATAAAAAATTACGCGCAAAACGAATTGTATTAATTATTTCTTTAAAACATTAAAATACTCTCTCCTTGATTAAGAAGTTTTATTACATTATTAGTTTGTTTCGTGTTAGAGCTGACGGGTTTCTTGACAAACAATACTTTTCAAAAATAAACTCTGTTCTATTTTCTTATTTTTACATTTATAATTTAATTTTTACTTAACGTTAAAATAAATAACTTTTGCCCGAAGGAACTGACTTTTTGCCACAAACTCTGATTTTTTAATCCGTATATCTTTGCAACCCGATGTCTTAGACCTGTGTTATTCAAACTATGAATTTAATTTGATCAAAAAGTCTAAGCTTGAAATATCAAAGGTTTACACCATCAGGTTGCTAAGATATAAGGATTATTGAATTTGAGTTTGTTGCAGCAAATCCTTTCCTTAATTTAATTCTTTAATTTAAATTCTATATTTCTGTTTTATGTTAGTGATTTAAATATATTTCAGAGGACTGAGCTTTAAAATGGTTTAAAGACGAACTACAACATAACAATGGATGCTCGTTGCTTTGTGATATATTTTGGTATTTGAATTTAAATTTTGTTAATCTTAAAAACAAAAGTTTGTTTACATTGTAAAAACTGCTGTAAACAAAAGTATTTGTTAAGCTTATTATTTTGATGCTGATAACTTGATATTTCATGCATTTAAAACAAACCTAAAAGTATGAATAATTAAGCATATGAAATTAAAGGGATCTTTGTAAAAAGCAAAACAAGTGTAAGTTATATCATAATGCAAACTTTTCATTTATCTAAAATTTTACGGAATTTTTCAGTCTATTTTTCCCCAGATTTTATTCTTACATTTCTTGAAACTTTAATAATTAGTTCAAAATTGTTTAGTGCGGGGCGAGGATTTTCGGAAGAATTAGAAAAAAAATTCAGCCCATTTGAAAATAATAGTTTTGTTTTCAAGGTTACCTAACCCTGCCTTATGTTTTGTCTCAAGAACCAATCAATAAAATGTTTACTGTGGGTGCAGGTATAGTACTGATCAATCAATCAATCAATCAATCAAATAATCAAACAAGCAAATAATAAAACAAGCAAATGATAATCAATAAGTAATAAATATAAACAATCAAATTTTTTTAATCGACCTTACCAAGTACCCTTGCGATCGCTGTTTTTTTAATCGTTAATTTCTGCATGAATGAGTCAAATTTTTTTTCTTTTATAAATATTAATTATTACTTTTGATATTTATATCGGTATTTAGAATAAATATGTTTAAACGAAAGTTATTGGCAAGTTGAGCAACAGTTTATGAGTATCCCGCTTTTCAACTTCGGACGTTTAGAGGAGAAATTTCAAATATTCCTTTTGAAGTTACAAAATTATTTATAAATTTAGAAATTAGAAATTGCGAACAATTCATTCAAAATTACAAACATTTCATTTACAATTACGAATATTTTATTCAAAATTACGAACATTTTATTCAAAATTACGAACATTTTATTCAAAATTACAAACATTTCATTTAAAATTACAAAAATTTCATGCAAAATTACAAACATTTAATTCGAAATTACGACATTCCATTCAGAAATTAAGAACTAATTTATTCAGAACCACGATCATTATAATCAAAATTACGAACATTTCATTAGAAATGACAAATATTTTATTTAAAATTACGAACATTTCGTTCAATATTTCAACTTTTCATACAAAATTACGAACATTTCATTCAAAATTACAAACTTATAGCTTGAAATTACGAACATTTCATTCAAAATTACAAACATTTAACTCGAAATTACTAACATTTCATTCAAAATTACAAACATATTTAAATCGAAATTACGAACATTTCATTCAAAATTACAAACATTTAACTCGAAATTACTAACATTTCAATCAAAATTACAAACATTTAAATCGAAATTAGGAACATTTCATTCAAAATGACAAACGTTTTTAACAGTATTCGAAATGAATTGAACTAATGATTACAGAGGGTCCAACCCCAGACCTAGCTTGTCTTGTCGGCTTCCATAGTATAGATGCAGATTTTAATTTTAGGTAATATCATAATTATATCATAATTATATCAGAAAAATCTCAGAAAAATCTCAGGGAATGATTAGAAAAAGTTAGAAAATATCAGAAAAATCGTAGAAAAAGGTCAGAAAATGCTAGAAAAATTTAGAAAAACATCAGAAAAGAATAATAACAGCAAGATGAGAGCAAGTTATCAACAAAATATCAGAAAAATATTAGAAAATATAATACTGTAGAGTAAACTGCTCTGAAGCTCACGAGATTGAGATTCCTATCAGCTTTGACCGCAGGAAGGAACTAAAATGGGAGAAAAAGAAGAAAACATTAAGGTTAGATCTTGCTCTATACCCACTGTTGTATCGGAAAAAACGAACGATAAACGAACGAAAAGGATCGTTCAGAGAAATTAAATGTGTTTTTTTAAACAAACGAAAAAATACCGAATGTTTTTAAATCGTTCGAACTAGCTGGAGAAAACGATCGGGTTTTTACTGATCGAAAGAATTTTACTGAACGACCGATTTTTAAACAAACTTTTTGAAAAACGTTGAACGAACGATTTTTTTGAAGAAATTTTGAAAAAAAATTTTTTTTTTTAAACTAAAAGAACAATTTACTGAACTAAGGATTTTACTGAATAAACGATTTACTGAACGATCGTTCATTCATAAAACGAAAAAAATAGTTAAAAATGAACGATAATTTTGGGAACGAACAAAATAAATATTTTTGAATGATCATGAAAAAACGAACAAAATGAAAAAAATCGAACGTGCTAATCTCTAACTCACCCTCTCTCCTCCCAACCTTCTTCGCTATCTCCTCCAACTCCCCTACATCCCCCCCCCCAATAATTCAAACTCCTTTTCACTTTAAAGGCTTATTCAGGGGGGGGGGTTGTGGGCTCAGTCCCTCTCTGGTTTAATGAAATCTATGATTTTCAGTTTTTTTGGCCTCAACAGGTGCTGAGCCCCCCCCCCTCCTGGACAGAAAAAAAATCCTGAATACGCCTCTTTTTTTCATTCTTTTAGATATTTAATAGTTTTAATCAACCCTTACCTGAGCCTAATAGTCCTTATTCTAGAAATAATCTTAGATTTTATTTATTGATTTTTCTAATGTTTGCATTTTTCGTACATTAACATTTATAACATTGAAAAGGATTGCCGATTTTTCGGTTAATTTTTGGAGAATTTACTAAATTCGAATTTTAAAAAATTTTTAGGAATAATTTTTTAAACCTTCCTGGGTTCAATGTGAAGTACTGCAGAAAATATCGGGTTGAAAATCGTATGTCAAGTCAAATATTCAGAAAGAAGTATTTTGAGAAGAAGAATGTTTAAATTTTAATATTTGTAGATTTGGAACACAAGAGGACAATACACCCTGGCCCCAGCCGGTCAACTCCTGGGTGTGTTCCACAACCCCCCAGGCAGGAACAGTCACCTTTAACTGTGTTCCAGAGGTATGAATTTGACTAGAGATAAATAATTAAGTTTTACCACGTGATTGGTGTTGGGGGAAACTTTACATCGTTTTAATTTTACATAAAAAATATTTTTTAGAGAGTAAAATGGCGCATTATTATTTTATGTCTCTTTAATTGATTTAATGTTTTCAAATGTTTATTACTCAGCTTTTGGTGTCTCTGTCAAACATATTTGAAAAATCAAAAATTAAAAGTTGAAAGAAGATATTTTTTTGTAAAATTTTTTTTTTATTACTTTCATCAAAAGTCGAGAGGTATGTTTACTTTAAAAGTAATCTTAATTTTGAATTTTTTTAACAACAACAGATTTTTTAAATGTCTAGAAAATATTTTCCATAACATATTTTTATATAAATTTGATTGTTTACAAGTGTCGATAAATTTGCCTCTCATGAAAGTAAACAAAAGAATATATTTATCATTAAGTCTTCTTTCAATGTTTCCATAACTGCATATATGCATAAAAAAATAATATGTGTGTATGTTTATATTCAGATATGTATATTATTATTAACAATATATATGTTTTTTATGTTTGCGCCGATTTGATGTAAAATCTTTAATCTTTTTGTTCAAAAATATCGAATTAAATAACTTTCTAGCAGTTTTATTTAAATTATAAAAAGTCTTCAAAAATGTGTTTTCGTTGCTAAATATTTTAAGGTTCAGAAAAAATAAAAACTTTTTTAGAAAATTACATGTTTAGAGTTTTCCAAAAACTTCCTCATTGATTGAAAAAGTAATGGCTGTATAAAAGGCGATTTAAAATCTAACATTATGTTGTCAATTGTACTTAAATATAACATTTTTGAAGTTTTTATGAATATTCTGCTTTTCTTAAAAGACGAGATATTTAGTTAATCTGCTAGAGAGTTATTCATTTTTTAATAAAATTTAACACTTAAGTTTACCTGAAATATTCATAAAAAGCATTTTTTTGCAGAACAAATTTTGTTACATTGAAATACTAAAAATATTAAACTTTATTGCCAAAGGAATTGTAAAAAATGCTTTTTATCAATGTTTATTTAAACAACTTTATGAGGTAAGTTTTGTTGTTATTTGAAAGTGTCCCAATTATTCTCAGTGCACAGACATAGTTTTGTCTGCACACACGGGGTGTCCCAAAAATTTTAGTTTTGTCGCAAAAATGTTTGATATCTGAAAAAAACAGCGTGCATGGTGGTACGAATACTATCATATCAAGTCATTTTTGTTCATTTCAAATTCAACTTTTTGATTGCAATTTATTTTTTTGGGACACCCTGTTAACTCCCGCACTTTATTTTCAGAACCAGGCACCCGACTGGTTTAAAGCCAATATCCAGGGCCCTGCACGGGGGCCGTACGGTCGTACGCCCGGCTGCAACGGGTTCATGTGCTATTGCAATAATTATGATTTCTGTAACGATTCAGCTTCATATGGTCTTTCTCCGTTCTTACTGATTTCAGCTTTTTTCATTTTCCAGTTGTCAAAAATGTTTTAAGAAATATTTTAAAGAAATATATTTATCAGTATTTTCAATATTATGTAGATAATTCAAAAATGCATGTTTATTATTTTCTAGCTTCAAGTTTGAAATCAATCGAAATAAGATTTCTCTGACATTTTAAAAGAAATCTATACTAGACGTATTATTATTTGTCTAAAACCTATTATTTGTAAATACATTTTTTGTATTTTCCTCATTACAAGACAGAACCAATTTTAAATGCTCTTTTGAAGAAGATTTTTAAAAAGTTTCACTGTATCTGCAATTGTAAGTATAGAATATCTCTTTTCCAATAAACAAAGAGGATTCAAAAAAAAGTTTGTAGCAAGATATTTGTTTTATGCATTCATTTTTTAACAATAACCAAAGTTTTAAGTTTCTAAAACATCTTGAAAGCCCAGGTTTTAATTCTTTGAACCTTTTTAAAACATTTTAATTAAAAAATCATACATTTTTTGAGAAGGATTATATGAAGCATCTAATTTCTAATTTCTAATGGAATGCAGTAAAACAAGTAGGTAAATCTAGTAAATCTAGTAAATCTAGTAAATCTAGTAAATCTAGTAAATCTAGTAAAAACACTTTTCTAATTTTATCTTAAAGGGAGTGTTCGTGAAAATTAACTGAATAATATTTATTACAATTGTTATTATTTGCTTACAAAACACTCCCTTTAAAAGGCACTCTATAAATTATTATCATTCAGAGAGAGCTAAAAAAAAACCTTAAATGAATTTAAAGCATTTTCATAAAAAGTTTGATTATAATTTTTTGTCTCTTTTGTAAAAATTTTTCATTGGCCAAACTAGATTTCTCATCTTAAAAAGGACAAAGGAAAATATCGACAGCTTGCATTTTATTGAAGTGTCAAAACAAATAGTTCTCATTCATTTATGAATCATCCTTAGTCAAAAAACTACTAGAAAGTTAATCAAATATTTTTTCATTCAAGTTTTTAAAACTGCTAAGCATATTTCGTATTTAAAGTTTAAAAACTTTCATTTTAAATTCAAATATCGAACACTGAAATATTGACCCAGAAAAAAGATTAAAGAATTGAACTTTTGTAAGTTTTTGTTCAGGATATATCTAGTTATCATCTTATTGTTTGCATGGTTTAATGTTTTATTCTTTAGAAAAATGTCTCTAGCGATGTTTCTTTCTCGGCATCATTCAAAACTGCAGTCTGATTTTTGATATGAATAAAACATGGTTTATTTGGCAGCTATCCAACTTTTGCTGCCGAAAAAGCGATTTTTAAAGTTTTAAATTATAATTTCAAAATTAAAAAAAAAACTTTATTTATAGGCGGCAAAAGTTGGACGGTTGGCCTATAAGAGACAAATAATCGCATAAGTTTGACAAAAAATGAATGACTGCCAAATAAACGAATTTATGTTAATTATACACTATTTTCAAAATTTCGAAATCTATAGTTTATCGTAGAACAATGATTTAGTGAGCTTAAGCTTTAGGCCTAAAATATACAATTTCAGAACCAGGCGTCGGACTGGTTTAAAGCAGTGCTAAGGGGTCCTGCATACGGACCCTATGGAAGAAAGGAACTTGGCAAAATTATATAAAAAAACTCTTTAAAAGCATTTTAAATAATTTTCATTGATAAAAATCTATGTTTTAACCAAAAACGTAAAACGTTCGTGCACCATTAATTTAGCAACAATATGCGAAATTGTTCTAATTGATCCTGAATGCCTATTTTGCAAGCATGCAAGTATGCAGTATCCTCCCCACGATACTAGATGGAATTGCCCGCATTATTCTAATAATTCGCATTAAATTGTTTTCAACTAATTTCTGGAAAGCGCCATATTGTTTTCTAGCATGAAATCTGATTAATGGAAATAGGAAAAAAACTATTTATATTCATGTGAATGTTTGTACATGAATTACTTATTTTTAGCTTTTCAAATTTTACTTTAACAATGGTTAGAATATCAAGTTTAGGTAAAGGCATACAAATAGCAAAATCGACTTCCACCCTCAATTAGAAAATCAAATAATGTTTACACTTCTAAAAAAAGAACATATTGAATTTGAAAATTTAATCCTTTTATCTTTTAAATCTGTTCTCTTAGACCTGGAGCTGGGCAACGGCGTGTTGATACCTTTTTAATAGTGATCGTTCCGTTCGTTCTCACGAAAGCTGAACAATCGTTCCGGTGAAAGAACGATCGTTCCCCAGGAGCGACGCACAGCCCTTGAGCTGGGCGAGTTCTTATACTTTGTTGAAATCGTTCGTTCCATTCCATTCCGTTCAGTTCGTTCCCAAAAAAGAACGATCATTTCCCAGGAATGACACTCAGGTTGCTAAAATGTAGAAAATCTGTTTCTCTGTTGAAATATCTTAACAAAGTCTTATTTAAAAACCTTATTTTGTCTCTCTCTGTAGCCTGGGTGTAATGGTGCAGTATGTTACTGTAACGACAGAGATTTCTGTAACTCAGCACTTCAATTACATTCTGTACATACCGTACATACTGTACTATCAGGAAATAAGATTAACTTTATGTACACAGAGATGTAAACTTTTGTATTGTTTATCCCTTGAGAAAGTTCTAACCAGCGTTTTTTTATTTTATTCCTTTTAAATATCTCTAAAAGTTTACCCACTCAGAAGCCACCAAAAAAAATTGGTGCTTGGCCAATGAGAGATCGTATAATATCTGATTAAATAGTTCGCTTAAAATCAAAAGTTTACACTCTCGATATTAATGCATTGAAGATTATCGTTATCTGATACAAAAGTTTTGACCTAAATATGCATTTTTGTTGAAAAATTGCTGTTGTAAAATACCAAGGGTAACGCAGCAAGTTTTCTATAATTGAGATTATTAAACTTTTGTATTGGCACAAACTAAAGCAAAAACAGAATAATCTATGATCCCTGACTCGTAATTCAAAAGCTTCGTTGGTTTTAGTGGAGAATTGGTCTCACTGTTCAGTCTTATTCTATGTCAAATCACGGAATCCGATTCCAACCATGAAAATCCTCCAAATAAAATATATAATAAACCCAATTATGTGGAAAATTAGTTGCAACTTAAATCAGAAAACTCGAGTCTTGGATTAGTCTCATTGACTGCTAAGACCTGAGTCTTATATTCCCAAATTTCTTTAATCGCGAGCTCTGGAGTCCCATATACTGCTTATAGAAGCTATAATATATAACTGAACTTTCCAAAACTTTAAAATAATTCTGTTTTATATAACAACAGCTATCTTTTTGTGTCACAGCTTTTTTCTCAATTAGTGTTTGTAACCAAGGAGAGGGGGATAGGGCTTGTTTACATTTTACGCTGACGTATTAAAACGACACTTTAACTATTGCTTGGTATTTAGCTGAGCAGGGTAAGAGGGTCGGGCCCTAAATTTTGGAACTAAAAAAGTGCTGTATAAAAAAATCATGAAATAAAAAATCTCTAGAAATAAAGTACCCTACCATTTTGAGACTTTATTTTCTAGGACTCTTTTTCTGGTTCCAATATGATTTTATACAAAAACTTTCGCGGAAAAAAGTACTATTACAGTGGAAAATGCAGGGCAAAGGATGTTTGCGAAACAGGGACTTGATATTAAAAACGGCAATATTGAATATGCAGATTAATAGAAGAAAAGTCCGTTTTATGAAAACTTTTAAGACTTTACCTCATTTTCTCAAGACAGGACTTTTTTCTTCAGGACTTTAATTCCTGTGATCTTAATTCTGAGACTTAATTGGCGGCCCCCATATTATTTTAGAAAAAAAGGAATCTAAAGCTCAGGACTTTATTTCCAGTAACATTTTGTCCTAGGATTTCAACAAATTTCCAGATTTTTTTCCAGAAACTTTTCCTGCGACTTTCTTATATAGATTTGGGCCTTAGCAGTCATTGTTTACAAAGGTGTTTGTTTACAAAAAAACTAGTTCTAGAGCTGTTCTAATAAATCACACTAGAATGTAATAAATCCTACCCTTCCTCTCCCCTCTTATACATCTCATTGTTTTTTTGTGTATCCATGTTGTTAATCCTGTTCACAGTGCTTTCCTTGTTTACTCTGCATTACACTCTGCAGTACACTTTAATATAAACAGGTTTATACACTCTGCAGTACACATTCATATAAACAGGTTTGTACATGTGCAGTGCACCTTTATATAAACAGGTTTGTACAAACTGCAGGACACCTTCATATAAAAAGGTTTGTACACGGTGCAGTACACCTTCATATTAACAGGTTTGCACACGGTGCAGTACACCTTCATATACAAAGGTTTTTACATACTGCAATACACCTTTATATAAACATGTTTGTACACGCTTTCAGTATAATTTCATATAAATAGGTTTGTACACGCTGCAGTACACCTTCATATAAACAGGTTTGTGCACGCTGCCATACACCTTCATATTAACAGGTGTGCACACGATTAAGTACACCTTCATATAAATAGGTTTTTACACACTGCAGTACACCTTCATAAAAACATGTTTGTACACGCTTTCAGTATAATTTCATATAAATAGGTTTGTACACGCTGCAGTACACCTTCATATAAACAGGTTTTTGCACTCTGCAGTACACCTTTATTATTTATATAAAAAGGGTTTTACACGCTGCAGTACACCTTTATATAAACAGGTTTGTACACGCTACAGTTTACCTTCATATAAACAGGTTTGTACAAACTTTGGGAAAGTTCATAACATCCACGTCTTCTTATAAATAGGTTTGTACCAACGAGGTTATAGTATTTAGAATAATGCTGTACACTAATCCTTTACTAACTGTCCACGCCATGTACTCCACTGTTTAAGGCCAATCTGTAGACAACAGTGCTCAGTGGTGATTCATGAAAATATCCATTTTTATTTAAGCAGAAATAGGTTTTAAAACTGTAGACATATTTTCAACTTTTCCATTAAATAGAGAGGGATGTACGGTTCACAATGATACCCTTAAAGCTCTTCAAGTAATTTTCTCTTTGAAAGTAGATTATTTTAATTTCTCTGGAAAATGACTTGCGACTACATTATTAAGCAGATATAGGCCGGGTATAAAGGGCACTGTTGTGAATTCGTCATGTCCTTTTTTAACCATGGAGGGCTGCTCCTATGAGAGTCCGTTTAAAGGGGTTTTAACTTTTTAATCAGTTGGAATCAGTGATCTATTAGACGTACTATTGCAATCTTTTACAAAGCAATATTTCATCGTTAATGAGCAGTTCTGATTTCGTTCTCTCTGTAATAATGTTTAATCAGTGGTCGTGAAGTTCACGTACTTTGGGGGACGATAATTTGGCCGCTAGATGTCTCACGCAAAATTCTTATCTGATAGATAGATAATTCATACGAAAACCATCTAGCAGCCAAACTATCGTCCCACAAAGTACGTGAACTTCACGACTACTATCTATAGAGAGAACGGGTTCTGAGAAAACTAAGTAAAATCTAAGATACAAAACCTCCCTATACACTTGTACCCCGAAAGCGGTACTGAATATTTTATGTTAGTACTGTATGAACAGGCCATAATCTCTTAATATCCTTTATCAGTAAACTGGCCTAAGTGTACACGCAGGCTAATATACACGGACAGGTAGCTATAGATCCAACCACCCTAGTTATACACTCTGCAGTACATTTACATGTGAACAAATAAGGGGAATGCGTACAGTTTTATGATGTAAACACTTTGAACTGTCCCTTTCATGACACTTTTAATGTTGAAATATTTCAGAATCAAGCTCCTGAGTGGTTTAGAGTTCCGATCCTGGGACCAGCATTAGGTAGGCCAATCAATACATTTAGAAAAAAACCCGATCGGAAATAAAAGAAGTCCCTTCGGCCTATACCGATTAGGAGTCCGTATAATTCAATTTCTGGCATAAAATACCGTTTTTTGTGTTTTTGTGAACTTATCATATCAATAAAATAGATAAACTATGATATAAAATCTTATTAATAATCCAAAATATTTTGATTGAATGTCATGAAATTTTAATAGAATCTCGTAAAAAGATGATTGAATCTTAAACATTTTTGATTGAATCTCTTAAAACTTTAATTAAATCTAAAAAACGTTTGGACAGAATCTGCTAAATCACAATATGGTACCTTTAAAACTTTTGTCTGGCCAAGAATGAATAAGAAGAGCTCAAAAGTATTTTTTTCTTTTAATTGTGCTTTTTCTATAAAAAGTGACTGACCCATAACTAGGGTACGAATGTGAATCGGACATGCCATTCTTATAATGTAGGACCACTAGAACTACACGTCTCTTTAACCTGGATATTTAAGTGATGTAAAAATGGATTCCGTGATCTATAAATTTTGCTCCAGGAATAATTTCTTTAATTTATTCCGCACAATATCTTTATACGGTAACCACGAGGAATATAAAATACCGGAAGATGGCTTCCAGGCAGCAGAAGGGGGGGTAGAGGTTTCACCCCCCCCCCCTTCAATCCTCCATCGGTATCGAAATAAACCCTGGGGTTCCCACTTTTTAATCCATGTCCAGTTTTATGAATATCTATTATGCAAAGGACTAAACTAAACAATTTTCCCTCTGAACTCGACCCTCTATGTTGAAGTTTCTGGCTGATGATTATAAAAAAGTATCCGAATAAAAGTGCACCGGAAAAATCTGCAAAAATATTTTCAAATTTGGAAAAAATCGGATTCATGCAGCAGCTGAAGGGAAAAAAAGCTTACAGAAATAAAATCTATTTTTTAATAGAAAGACAAATATATTTTACTCATTGTTACTCAGAAAGATCTTAAAAATATTTTATAATACATTTTCTTCAGGGGCCTGGCAGCGTAGGACTGGTTGTAACGGGGCTGTTTGTTACTGTAACCATAAAGATCTGTGTAACGACAGAAGTGCTGGGTCGTCTTTTCATATACCACAGATTTTTCTTCTTTTTGTGCTTGTTCTTCATCGAGACTATCCAGTGATCATTTATCAGTTCTAAACTTGTATTCAGTATTAATTTTGAATGTTCAAATATACAGAATATACAGCGAGACCTATAAAACTGTGGAAAAGGAAGACGACTTCAAACACAATTTATGTCTAATAAATATGATACAAAGCAATTGTGCAGTGTGCCCAGGGCTTTTTCATTTAATAGATTGATTTTCAATCCATCTGGTGAAACTATTTGCTTGATAACATCCGTACATAAGAGATTGTTTAAATGTCGTCTTCCACATTTTTGTGTTTCCACTGAAGTTGAATGAAATTCGTCTTCGTTTATTTAACAAATTTACGACGGCGGATTTGATCCTGCATTATTCTGGTTCTTACTGTATCTATACAAACTAATTTTGCTCATTATAACGACAATCCTGCAATTTGCTTTTTTTAAGTAAAGAAAATCAATCATGTTACAAAGATATATTTATTATGCTTTTGCAAAATTTAAACATATTATAGTTTAAGTCAATGTCAAATATAAATTTTAAAATACAAGCTTTTATTCTTATAAAGCTTGCTTACCATTTGCATTCTGCAATACAAATAAAGAAATCACTGGATTATTTTGATTTAATTAAACTTAAATTCTGAATTCCCATTAAATCAAAAAAGTCACTCTTGATTATTTTGTATTTTATATCTCTATTAATTCTTTAATTCATACTTGTGATCATTATGACATTATTAATTTTACGCAAATAATCTAAATAAATTGTATTATTTTAACTGCTTAAACTTGTGATTCTATAATTATGTAGCTTTAACACAAATAAAAAATGTACAAGACATGCTGATTAATTGATTTGTTAATTGATTGATTGATTGATACTTTTATTGATTTCTTTATTTTTAATTGTTACTGAGTAGATACTATATGAGCTCTACTTAATTAGGGGGGGGGGGGGGGGTTAGGGCGGGGATAAAGGTAGCCTAAAAAAAATAAGATGCACACTGAATTCAGTATAATGCACAATGATTTAGACGAAGTTGCTAAAATTATTGCTGTATAAGCACTTAGTACTTACAGAGCGTCCCATATCTTTTTAACGCCAAAATTAACCTATAATACTCCTAATAAAAACCTAGCATTTTCCGCAAGAAAATTCTTGTATTAGCCTTATTCAATTTTTCAAAATGATTCATTTTTCTTAAACTTTCTGATTAGTCCCAAAAATCGTAATTAAGACCGATTGACAATATGAGACACCATGTACGTATAAAAGCAACAACAAAAAATAGCTTGTTTTATTCAATCTGTTTAATTATAATTCTATATATTTTCTCTTATATATTGCACGTACTAAAAATCATAAAATGTTGCTTCTTAAATAATTCTTAAATCTTTTTCATGGAATAAAATTGCTCCCAGTTCGTTGAACCTCCTCTCTGAAAATAAATTTAATTATTTTAAAATTTACGATGGATTAATTAAAATTTTTAATTTGTTCTAACAATGCTTCTAATCATCCTTGTAAAATAATTAAAAATGACCGAGTCGCGGCCCGGCACTATAGTTTCAGGAGTAAATATTTCCATTTACTGACAGCGCCGATTGAAGGATTTATAACACTAATTGGATAATGAGATAGATAGAAAGATAGATGTTACTGCCATATTTCTATTGGTTCAGAATAGACAACAAACACATGACTGAACCCTGATTCCTAACTTTTCTGATTGGATTTATATTTTTAGATAAAAAAGAAGACATTTTTACATGTATACAACATATTTTTGGACCCAAAAGTTTTTTTGTTTTAAAAGCTTATGTTCCTGCAGAAAGCTCATTGCCCTGCAAAAAATTAAACATGTCGGCTAAAAAACTTGTTTCCTTGATTTATAATCTATATAAAATTGATTTTACTTGTCCTCGTAACCCTTCAAACTCTTTAAAAGAATATCGATGAATAATACTCCCGAAGTTCCTTTTTTGGTTATAAACATTTGTGTAGATATACATTAAGAAATAGAAAATAAAGGTAACCATATAAAATTATATTTCTTTAAAAATACATCGATGTCTTAAGTTTTAGGCTCTGACTACTTTTCCTGAAAAATCTTGTTCTGTACTGTTTACTATACCTGGATAGTCCTGTACTGTAAAGCTTATTGTTTAATTTATCAGGATAGTCCTATACTGAGCTTACTGCGTACTATACCGGGAGAGTCCTGTACTGTACAGCTTACTGTGTACTATACCTGCACTTTACAGCTTAATAGGTACTTTACATGGATATTTCTGTACTATACAACTTACTCTGTACTATACCTGTATAGTCCTGTACTGTAAAACTTATTGTGTAATTTACCTAATTAGTCCTGTACTGTACAGCGTATTGTGTACAATATCTGAATAGTCGTTTACTGTACAGCTTATTGTGTACTATAACTGCACTTTATGGCTTAATGGGTATTTTACATGGATAGTCCTGTACTGTACAACTTTCTATGTACTATATCTATATAGTCCTGTACTGTACAACTTACTGTGTACTATAGCTGCATAGTCCTGTATTGTACAGCTTACTTTGTACTATACCTGGACAGTTCTGTACTGTATAGCTTACTTTGTTCTTTACCTGAAAAGTCCTATACTGTACAGCTTATTGTGTACAGTACCTGGATAGTCATGTACTGTACAGCTTACAATGTACTGTACCTGGATACTCCTGCACTTTACAGCTTACTTTGTACTGTACCTGAATAGTCCTGTACTGTAATGCTTACTGTGTACTATACTTGGATAGTCTTGTACTGTACTGCTTATTGTTTACTTTATCTGGATAGTCCTGTACTGTACTGCTTACTGTTTACTATACCTGGATAGTCCTGTACTGTACTGCACGTTGGAGAACCGAGAAGTATGAGCTACAAGAAGAGAATTATGAGAATTAAACTATTTTTTTGAAATATGAAAATAAAGTTCTCAGATTTTAAAATAAGATTAAATATTTTCACCTGATTTTAGAAATGACGGTATGGGTCCAACAATGTAAAGATCTAAAACATAAAAATTAAAAAAAAGCAAATATATTTTTAAAATATAAAATAAATATTTATGATAATTTGAGCTTTCAGACATCGTTAAAAACAACATAATCCTCCATGCACCGCAACTTAAAGAAGAAATCAATGACACAATTTAAGATGCTTCTCACGTAAAACTAACTACAACGAAGCATATCCTGTCTGTTCTATATCTTCATTTCTAATTCAAAATCTGTCGAAAATGAGTAAAAGACGTTAACATTTAAAATGCAAAAAGTATGAAATAGCAAAAATGAAAAATCTTCAATTAATAAATGAAAATAGGGTCTAAAGTTAAGGCTCATTGAACACAGATTGCAGAAGTAATTAACCGTGCTCTTAGCGCCCAAATAATAGATTCTTCCAAAAAATTA
The DNA here is from genome assembly GCF_000591075.1 of Eurytemora carolleeae. Taxonomy (NCBI): domain Eukaryota; kingdom Metazoa; phylum Arthropoda; class Copepoda; order Calanoida; family Temoridae; genus Eurytemora; species Eurytemora carolleeae. The sequence goes on along the minus strand of NW_019397848.1, from coordinate 15,190 downwards.
CTTCATTCAGAAAAAATTAGAAAATTATAAACCTGCTTGATTTTTTAAGAATTCTTGAGGATCAAATAGTTCTAATGTTGTTGTTTCAACTGATGTTGCTGTTGCTGTTGATATTGTGGTTGTTGTTGTTTTGAGATCATTTGTTGAGGTTGTGGGCTTAGCTGTTGAAAATATATCCATAGCCGTTGTTGAGATTATTGTATTTATTGCATTTGCTGTTTGAGATGTTGTTGTTGTTGTTGTTGTTATTGTTGTTGTTGTTATTGTTGTTGTTGTTGTTGTTGTTGTTGGCTGTGGTTTAGTAGTGGGTAGGGTTGTTAGCAGAGATTTACTGTTTGGTAGCCTTACTGGTATTCTAAGAAGAGGGTTAGTTAGAAATAATTACTTCAGCTTGGTACAGGGTGTCCCAATAAACATGGGAATCATATAACCACTTTTATATCGTCCTTATGATCCATGCGGCATTTTTCCACTAGTAAAATTATCGCTGTATTCCAACTCAAACATCTAATATCGAAAACGCCTAGCCTTGAGATTTTCAAAATGTGGTCTACCATTTTGCATTTTCAAAATTGACGGATATATTGCTAACTTTGTACAAATTTCCATTAAGAAATTGTTAAAGGCTGCGCCGTTAACGTTCAGCGGTACAATATTAACTTATATATATATTATGAAATCATAAATGGCGCGAAGCTCCGAAAAAATTTCGTTAACGGTGCAGCCGTTAACGGTTAAGAAATTGTTTGAAAACAGAAGACGACATTTAAAACCTTCAAAACACGTAAAAATTTTTATTTTTGAATGCAATTCTAGGTTGAAAAAAGTACGAAATTCACCGTTTAAAAAAATACGTTCCGTTTTTCTTTTTAGCCGTTAATTTTTTTCTTTCAAAAACGGCTAATCCAGTCCGTTAGCGTTTAAAAATTAATGGTTTCTACTGTTTGTTAATGGAAACTTTCGTTAATTTTCGAAAACCTCCGTTCCGTTAACAGAAATTTGCCCAGCCCTGCAGTTAAACCATTAGTTTGTACAGTCGAACCTGGTTTGACCACTTCTCTCTATTAATAATTTGATTTCTGTTGTAAGATTCCCATTCTTTGTGGCAATAATCATTAAAAGTTGTATTTTCGTAAGCAAAAAAAATCATTTTTGTTTTAATTTCAATTTCATTTCTTACCTTGATGATTCGATTCCAATTCTTTCGTCCTCGTTTCTATTTGTTTTAATCATAGGTTTTCTAAAAAATGGTATTTTATCAAATTAGTTTTTTGTACTTAAATATGTAAATTATATATACAACTACCAGGGAGTATAGTTGAACAAAACTCCCAAATTTCCTTTTTGGGTTCAATGAATTTTCGAAGAAAGCAAAAAATTATTATAAATACATAATATTATACTGTATTAAAGGCTAGAAGATGCGATATTTCCTACAACGCATCCATTGTGCACGACCACTTAGTCCCTAAACAAAAGCCCTCGTACGCCCCTGGGAATATAGCATGTCGTTCCGGTATGCCTATAGGCCTAGCCTAGCCTATCCCATGAAAACTGATTAGCAGTCTGTATAAATATATCATGTAAGTCTGTGATACATACCTAATGTGTGATGTACTGTTAAATGCCTTTATCTAGCGTACTGTTTAACCTTTATCGATGTACTGTTAAATCCAAGAATGTAAGGCAAGGAAAGTTTATTGCGGTCGTGTATACTCTGCGTACATATTGAAACCAGTTCTCTTTGGGTGGAATTTGTAAACAAAAATAGATGCATCAGTGTTCGTTTAGTATCCGAGGAGGTTAAAAGCATTAAATTTTGAAAATTTTGATAGTTCACATAATAGTTTCCTATGACCAGAATATTTCATCGATTTTTTATGTGAAAGATGGATCCCATTTCAGGCTTCGACATCCGTCTTGTGTTTACAGTACCGCCCAGAGACAGTACACTGCAGTACAAAAGATGTGTACACTTCTGAAATAACTTTCCTTGCCTTTCAATCCTTGGTTTAATCTTAACTTAGTGCACTGTTTAACCTTTAGCGATGTACTGTTTAACCTTTACCTAGTGTACTGTTTAACCTTACCTAGTGTACTGTTTAATCTTTACCTAGTTTACTGTTTAACCTTTTCCTAGTTTACTGTTAAACCTTTACCTAGTGTACTGTTTAACCTTACATAGTGCACTGTTTATCCTTTACCTAGTGTACTGTTTAACCTTTTCCTAGTGTACTGTTAAACCTTTACCTAGTGTACTGTTCAACCTTTACCTAGTGTACTGTTTAATCTATACCTAGTGTACTGTTTAACCTTTTCCTAGTGTATTGTTTAACCTTTACCTAGTGTACTGTTTAACCTTACATAGTGTACTGTTTAACTTTTACCTAGTGTATTGTTTAACTCTGTATCCAGCTGTACCAGCTGTGTATTTTGTGATCCGGGCAATTCCTCCCTTTTCCCGGATCCAACCGTATTCTCCTAAAACATTTACAGGATTTATTATTTTTGATAATTCTGCTTAATCAACCATTTTTTAATATCCAAGAAATAAGAAATGCATGCCAGGAAAATAAATTTGCATACAGTGATAATCAGAAAACTGTGGAATTGGAAGACAACATTATGGCAATACTGGAGAGTATTAATTTTAAGTCGTTTTAAAAAAAAATACTTTTTCTTGTAAGTTGTAACTTATTGATTCACTTATAAAGTTAATTGGGTCTGAGGCCGAATTCGAAGAATTTGAGCCGCGGCTTAAATTTGAGACGCGGCTCAAATATGGTTGGTTCCACTTAAAAGTGTATTAAATGTTTCAAGATTTAAGCCGGCTCTCAATTAAAACCAGTTTTTGGCGGATTTAAGATGCGACTCAAATTCATTAAATTCGGACACTGGTTACACTGGTTTTCTGCGTCTCATGTTTTTAAGACTAAATAAAGTTATAACTTGAGTCTAAAACTCGTTTTTCTGTTAATTCTGTATTTGTTTATCTTATAAAGTTATAATACAAAATTAAGTAAATGATTCCCTCTATTTGAAAGTTATTGGTTTGTTGTCAGAAATAAAAAGAGTTTTTCATTTTTTAAAGATTATTGAATGAAAATTACCCTCTACTCTCCCTTCGACATCTTTTGCTTCATATCTAAAAACAAGTTAATCTTTAAATTTTTGTTTTAATATTTAAAAATAAAAAAATCAATTCCAAGAATATAAAAAAAGTTACGAAGCATTACAATTGCAATACATAAGTTTTAAAACGTCCAGTTTATAAAGGAGTAAATATGTATAAACTATGCATTGAAAACCTATGTACTTTGGGTATTTAAACTTAATTCTTGTTTTCTTCAAAGAAAAGACGACATTTCAAATCAACTAACTAATCTCAGAGGATTCGTGTGTGGATATTGTTAATCTTGAATGCTTGATCTCGATATACAATGTAAAGACTATTTTAAAGAGCATCAAGATCAAAATTTAAGTTTATTCTGAAGGGAATGCCCTCGATCTCGATATACAATGTAAAGACTATTTTAAAGAGCATCAAGATCAAAATTTAAGTTTATTCTGAAGGGAATGCCCTCAAAAACATAATTTTAAAGGGTCTGTATGTGTAATTTCAAATGACCCTTCATGGAAAGAATGCAATGCCCGATTTACAACGGTACCCTTGAAACCTTAATCTGATGAAAAATGTGGAAGATATTGTACATTTTTTGGGTTTAAAAATGCTTAACTCTGAAAAGTCCTTCATGTTTTCCTGCTGTATAGAAATGAGCGAGTCAATTTTTTAGAAAAACCACAGTTGAAAATAATAAGTTTTTAAAATTATTAACAATTAATAATTGATCAGACAAAGCTTTTAAGGATACAGTTGTGAATCGGGAATTGCCATCTTTCCATGAAGGGTCACTTAAAATTATGCTTTTTTACCTGTAACTTCTTCCTCCCGAGTTCCAGCCTGGAAATACATTTAATAAATATCATCTGAGCTGAAAACTTTATAAAATTGTGGATATCGAGATCGCTGCTTGATCTTCTCTTTTTGTTGATCTTAATTTAATCTAAAGTTTTTATCCACAAAAGTGTGTATAACCAATCGAGTGGTGTTTGGAGAAATGGGAACAGTCAATCAACGAAGCCGGGAAATAATTTTTTTTTGAAGCATTTGGCAGTATATAACCATAAAACCCATTTCACTTTGTGATTTAATGTCGTCTTCCCATTCCACAGTTTTCTGGTTTTCACTGAACTTTTTAGTTGGGCTAAACTTATAAGATATTATGAAGTTGTATAAGTTTTATACAAGCTCTTGATAGATTTGAATAAAAATTATAATTTGACAAATTCATTCCGATGCAGACAGGATGTATCTATGTATATATTTTTTGATTGGGACACTCTGGAGAAACCCTTATATGTTCTAAGCTTAAATCTAAGTTGCTTCGGGTCGACTTTTATGGAGAAAAATAGCTAAAATTGTAATTATATACGACCAAGTGCGGGTAAACGGCGGGACTAACTATGAGTACCCTGGGTAACGCTTGGGGTAACCATATAAAGGCTTGGGGGGGTCTGAATATGTGTATAGCCTGGGGGGAGTTTGGCGCCCCCCCCCCTAGAAAAAGACCTTAGAGAATAGGTATAGGGTTTAAATGGGCGTCAAACCTTATAGAAATGCAACGTTTAGAAACAGCTATATGGCGTACGTATTTTCCGGGAGAAATTTTTTTATATTTTTGAGAATTAAACGTTTTTGTAAAACATTGTAGCTTTTCATTATCATTATCTTAATTTCTATTTTTTTTTTAAATACCCTAGACATTAAAGGAGAAAAATAGTTTAATATGTACATTTGTACTGCTCTCTATTGTGTTTAAGGTGCCCCAGATTTTATTATGTACTGACAACATNTTCGCGAAAAATGAAAGGGGGTATAGGCTTAATGCGAAAAATAATCGCTTTTGATCGCTGCTAATCTTTCTTCTATCTGTTGTGTCTATAAGGAGCAAATTGTTAAAACCGACTCATACCGAAGAACGTAACGTCAATACAAATGCAGAAAGTTGCAACATATAACTCGGATCGTAAAAAATCAATTTAATTCCAAACAAATCATTCATTTATTACAATCTATAATCATCGATAATTTTTCGACGCATTCGTATTTAGTTAATATTTCATAATATTTTCTATTTTTTATGATCTGATAGTTACTTTTATTTCTGTTTCGAGGATTTTTGATAATGAAGACGACATTTTCATATTTTCCAGGAATGTTCGAAAATCCAGCGCTAGTGAAATATCTTTAAAAAAAAAGAAATCAAAAATATTATAAAATATAAACTATATACAAATGTGGCGAAATATAATCGATGACTATAGGTTGTAATATCTGAATGATTTGTTTGAAATTAAATTGATTTTTTACGGTCTAAGTTGAATGTTACAATTTTCTGAATTTGTATGGGCGCTAAGTTATTCGGTATGAGACGTCTTTAACAATTTTCTCCTTATAGACGCAACAGATAGAAGTAAGATTAGTAGCGATCAAAAGCGCTTTTTTATCGCATTAAGCCTATAACCGCTTTCATTTTTCGCGATCACTCCCTTTTTAGTTATATTATTTCTAGGTGATTTTCCAATTTACGTCTATTTAGGATTATATCAAATGCAGTTTGGTCGATCCCTGTATTTTCTATTTTAAAACATAAAATTCATTCAGTTTAACCTATGTATTGAGAAAAGCAATGTAATGTTCTTAAACTGGCTTTAAAAAGTTTAATTTAAGAGACTGTTACGAGAGTTTTCGAACACATTTCGGTAATTTTTGTCTCTTTTTGATAAAATATATGAAACCCGAGGCAACGGTTTTTCGCATTTTAATTCAAGGCATTTTATAAAAACGGATGATTTAAAAAATTCGTGGCAGTCCCTTTAGATTTGCATTTATAGGTTAAAATATGCGTGTATAGATGGGGTTAGTGATAATAAACTCTGTAGTTTAACCAGAGTTCAACACTAAACGCAGTAATAAATATTCATGGCTTTAAATACGCCTTAAAGGCATTGTACACGAAGTTTCAAGTTACTCGCCATTTATAAAGTGGCATCTCCAATTCTTTTTTACAAGCTTTGTCCATCATAAAAGCATTAAATAACCATTATCTTCTTTGTGGTTTCTCCATAAGAAAACAAATCCACATTTTAGCCAAAGAAACAAAAGAGGAAGCTGTCAGCATTAAACACTTCTTAAGCTTGCAACTATGTTGTACAGGGTTACCCACAAAGAATGAGACTGTATAGACGCCCTATAAGACTCTTTAATTATGACTATTTCAAGGTTGAATTAATTTGCCTTTAATTATAGATTTTTATGGCATTTTTAATAATAAGGCAAAGAAAGACACAAATTTTTTGTTGTAGAGAATCATAAATATTAGGAAACAGACGGTCTAAAATCTATTCAATCGTCTCTGAAGTCTCATTCTTCTATATTATTGATTAGATAAAGGTCTGGAGGGTACCATTGTGAATCACACAGGCTACTCCACAACTGAAGAGAGTCACTTGAAATTACGTGAATAGTCCCTTTAAAATGTGAATCCCTGGATTCTTGAATTGTGGTTCAACAAATAATGTGCATAACAATGATCCACTGTGGAAATATTTGTCATGAAATTTAACACCACTACCAGTCACCACAAACTACCCTGGCTATACTGAATGATATAATTATTATTTTAGGAAATATTGTATACAATTGAGACGTTTTTATAGTTTATAATTTCTAAGTAAGATCGTTTAACTTTGTTTTTAAAATTTCTCCCGAAAGGATGGTTCGCAGAAGAAACGTTTTTTATACAATTATTTAATCACACAGTCGAGGCCCTACATGTACGCAAAGGAGCTTGTGTGTGGAGCATCGTTAATATATTTTGAATGCTTAATCTCAATATCTGATGTGGGCACTTTTAATTTTCAGGATCAATGCTTGATCCTTTAAAGGGCTACACCATTGGATTAATTTTACATTGGTACAGCATTCAGTAGCAAAGTTATCAGAATAAGAAAATTTAAGCTTGAGGCAAGTAATCAGTTTCTTTATCTATTATTCGTTAAAAAACCTTGTCTAGTATATCTTTAATATGCTTGATTCTGCAGCTTTAGCATAAAATAAAAATGAAACAGGTTTAAAAATCTAATAAACTGAGATGGTGTAGCCATTATAATGTCGTCTTTGTTACCTGTATCATAGCTGAAGTTGTAAGACAAATCCACAGGATTTAGATTATAGAAATTGAAAGATTTTGTGTTGTCATCTAAAAATATATATTTTTTTTTATTTTCCCAAATCTCGGTTGTATGAGTGATTATTTGTACATCTACCACAATTTAACCTCGAAAAAAAACAGGCTGAATTACCAAAAATTGATGAAAGGTATTTTTCAAAAGGCTTTTTCCCAAGCAGCAACATCCCAAGGTTATTTTCCCAATTGTGCAATTTCCCAAGCGGCAACTTCCCAAGTCTGGCCTAGCCGCAGCGCTCGGCCCCCCTTTGCAGTCTGCGGCGCCTTAGAGGGCCTAACCTAACCTTTGGGAAATTGCCGCTTGGTAAATTGCACATTTTGGAAGTTTCCACTTGAAAAAATTCCATTGGAAAAAATACCTAACACCAGAAAGAACTTTAACTGAAGGTGATTTCAGCGTAAGCAGTAAATGTCACTCTTCCAAACTCTTATTTTCTAATTTTCATATATTTGCAACCTCATATTTCAAACCATGAGTTCTGCTGTGTCTTAAAAATTTAGAGTTTATAAATATCAAGGGTTAAATATGTAAGGTTAAAAATGCGTACATAGGGCTTAAAAAAACTAGTAATCAGTTCTATTATATAATCTTTATTACTTATTTATTGAGAAAGTAATTGAGTATTTGCCACAAACTTTATAATCCCTACATCGTTGCAATGCAACCCATTGTTGCAGACCTTATACACATCAACCTGTCTATTCTGTTCGATGAAATAATCTAAGTTTAAATATCAAAGGTTTGCATCATCAGGTTGCTGGATATAGGAATTAGAAAGTTTGAGTTTGTGGAAAGGTCTCAATTCCTTATCTTGATTATTATCTTTACCTAGAATTCTATCCACAAAGAAGTTTTCATTAGATCTATCAATAACAGGTTTTCCTCTAAACAAAATTTATTAAACACGTCAAAAACACATTGAATCCTAAAAATGAGTTTTTAAGATTTCTTAACAAATTTTGTCATGGGTCTATAATAAGAAAAAATTGAACAAAACTTTAGTTTTTTAAAGTTTTAAAAAAGGAAAAATAATTAGGTTTTCATAGCGTTACCTCATATAAAGGCATTATACAGGAAAATATTACCCTAATGTTTTCTTTTTGGAATCATTTGCAAGAACTGATATTCCAACCTTCATATGAAACAAAAACATTAATATTATTATTATCATTATTATTATTATTATAATTATTATTATTATTATTATTATTATTATTTGTATTAGACTAGAAGTAGCAGTAGTAATAGTGGTAGTAGTAGTGTTAATGATATTACTATTAGTATTATTATTATAATTCTCTTAGCTCATATGTATATCTTTTTTTGTATTTATATTTATATGCTTTCTATAACTGGCCAAATAGATAGACCGAATTCGCTGACATTTTTTTCAAAATTCGATTTTTTTAAAATTCCACAGGCAACGCCGGGCACTTCAGCAAGTTATTATTATTACTATTAAATTTCTTTATTATTATAATTATTAGTAGTAGTATAGTAGTAGAAGTAGTAGTAGTAGTAGAAGTTGTAGTAATATTATTACTATAGTTGTTATTAAAATTTTTGATATAAATAATTTATTATTATTATATTTATTATATTTTACCTTATGTAAAAGAGGAACTAAGACCAAAAGTAGAATTAAAGAAATTTTATCTAAAAACATTTTTAACTTTGTTTTGTGTGTTTATGTTGGAAAAATAAGCATTCTTATTTCTTGATTTTTCTTTAAAAGAAACTTTAATAGTGCACAAATTTTGTTTCAAGAGACTTTTTCATACTTTTCTGAAAATGAATTTTAAAGATTTTATCACACTAGGTTGTTGTTGAACAATAGGCTGTTGTTGAACAACAGGTTTTTGTTGTTGAATATCAGGTTGTTGTTGTTGAACAACATGCTGTTTTTGTTGAACAACAGGTTGTTGTTGTTGAACAACAGGTTGTTGTTGTTGAACAACAGATTGTTGTTGAACAACAACAAGCTGTTGTTGTAGAACAACATGCTGTTGTTGTTGAACAACAGGTTGGTGTCCTATCGCTTGCTGCTGCTGAACTACTGGTTGTTGTGGCATTTCTGGAGCTAAAGACGGTTGTGGTTTCGCAAGTTGTTGATATTGCTTTTGTATATGTATTTGCTGCTGCTGTTGCCCTACCGCTTGCGGCTGTTTAACTTTAGGTTGTTGTTCCGCCAGACCGCAGGTTGTTGATATTGCTGTTGTACATGAATCTGTTAGATTATTCTCAACAGCTCTTAAATAGTCAGGGGTCATGAAAGAATATAAGATTTCAATTTTAAGTTAATTTATTTTAGTTAAACGTGATTTTTTATAATCCCTTTCTTGAACAAATCTAAATCAATTTCTGTGAGTCATAACGAACAAATTATTAAAAGGATGAATTTATTAATGGATAGATGAAAGAATGGATGAATATATAAAAGAATTGTTCTGGGACCTTACATGACCCCAGAGAAGGGTTATGGATGCTCAGAGTTTTAAAAATTTGTCTCCAAAATTTCTTACTTTTGATAAATTTTGAAAATCTAAGAAAAATTATGATTATATCCACAAAGTTTTTGTTCTATATTTTACAAAGATGCTCATAGATAGAGCCACAATTAAAAGTTGAAATAGAGGATGGGTGCAAAGCGTCCCAAAAGTCTAGTTTAATTGATTTAACCTACTTTAATAAATTCTCGGAGTTTAACCATTTCTGAAAAGTTTGATTTATGGAAAACATTTCTTTTTAGTAAATAGTTTCTAAAAACTGGAATAGGATAATTGATAAAAAGTTTAAAGCATTATTTCTGTAATCAATAAGAAGAAATCCCACTAATATTAATACCTTTAATACTTAGAAATTTTTATTCAAAATGATATTATGAAAAGGTAAATTATTTATTTTTTCAGATGACAAATTACAAAAAATTGTTGTTTTTACAACGTATGTATCTAAATAAACAAGTATTTAAATCATGGTAATGACTTTTGATGTAGTCTTAAGAGAGTATGATAAATGACCGCTTTTCTTCCAAAGCCTTTTCTGATTGAAATTCATAGATCTGTTAAAGGGACAGTAGGATTAATTCCATGCAAAGTGGGATATCCCCGATTTACAACGATACCCTTGAGACCTGTATCTGATCAAAAATATGATAGATATCTTTGTTTTTTCCAACTCAAAAAGTAATTACTTAAATGAATATCTTTATTGCTTATTAATAGCAAGGAATGAGCAAGTGGCTTCCTCAGAGAAACCGCAAAAGAAAATAAGTAGTTTACAAAAACTATAAAATGGGTCAGAAACTAATTCTTACTTGATCAGACAAAGCTTTTATATTCACCATTCAGCATTTTCAACTTTGTATGAAGGGTCACTTCAATACGTTTACCGTTCCTCTAAAGGGCGTATACAATGGTAAGGATGGTTGTAAAAAACCCACACAGGAAAACCTTATTTAGATATTTAACCGGACCTATAACCAACACAGCCCCGACCAGTACTGGAGTAAAATTGTGTAAATATTGTAAAAACATTGTGTACATATTTTCCAACTACAGAGATCATAAACATTTTACAAAGAATTGAGTCTTTGCCACAAACTCAAAATATATAATCCTTGTGTCTATTGTATTTATCCAACATGATGATGTAATTGTAAACCTATGATATTTCACCCTAAGATTATTTAAACTTTATATAAATACTTTGCTAGTCTGTTTGAGTGTCTGTCTCAGTCTGTTAGTATCCAATAAACGTCAAAAAAATTTAGTTTTTGTTTTTTAATGTATACAACGATAAAATGTTCACAATTGAAATAATAGATGGACGCGTAACGCCCTAAAAGCCTAGTGTAACAGATTTAAAAGCTTGAAATATCCAAGGTCTTCAATATTGGGTGGAAAAGAATTGGGATTTTAAAAATCTGAGTTTGTGGCAAAGAACAATTCCTTTGTCATTAATATTTATTTTCCGAAAATCCTGATGTATTGGACCCTTTCCATCTAATGCTTGGTGTCAGATGTTGGGTTGATTCCCTAAAACACTTTCCCAAAAGTACTTTCCCGATGGTACTTTGCCAAAGGTTCTTTCCCAAAGATACTTTCCCAAAGGTACATGCCGAAAAGTACTTTACCAAAGGTTCTTACCATAGATACTTTACCTAAGGTACTTTCTCAAAGGTACTTTCCCAAAGTTACTTACCCATAGGTACTTTACCAAAGATACTTTACCGAAGGTACTTTACCAAAGGTACTTTACCAAAGGTTTTAACCAAAGATACTTTACCAAAAGTACTTTACAAAAGGTACTTTACCAATGGTACTTTACCAAAGGTACTTTACCAAAGGTACTTTACCAAAGGTACTTTACCAAAGGTAATTTGGCAAAGGTACTTTACCAAAGATACTTTACCAAAGGTACTTTACCGAAGGTACTTTAACAAGGTACTTTACCAACGGTACTTTACCAAAGGTACTTTACCAAAGGTACTTTACCAAAGGTACTTTACCAAAGGTACTTTACCAAAGGTACTTTACCAAAGGTACTTTACCAAAGTTACTTTACCGAAAGTACTTTAACAATGGTAAAATTTATCAAATGTACTTTGCCGAATGTACTATACCAAAGGTAAGCTTCATCAATGGTACTTTTCCAAAGGTACTTTACCAAAGGTACTTTACCAAAGGTACTTTACCAAAGTTACTTTACCGAAGGTACTTTACCAAAGGTACTCTACCAAAGGCACTTTACCAAAGGAACTTTACCAAAAGTACTTTACCAAAGGAGCTTTACTAAAGGTTCTTTAACAAAGGTACTTTGTAATTTTTAAAGTTTAAAGGCCAAGGTTTAAAAGGTATTGCTGTGGACCATGCCAATACCAAATTTTATTTCACAGTTTTCAAAGATAAAATTATTTAAGTTTTAAAGTTGTGTAAAATCAATAATTTCAATTTGAAAGTTTGGATTAAGTTCTACAAGTGGATTAATGTTGAAGTTTGTTCATTAATTTATCAACATGCAACTTTATGGTTTTAATATTTCCTTGATAACAAAAGAATTCTGGTAAGATTGAAAACTGCTGATGCTGAAACAAAAGATGCAAAACTCTGATTTCATGGATGAATGCGTAATACAATTTTTAACAGATAAACAATAAATAAAATCATATTTTGGGAATCCAATATTCAAAACAAGTAAATTTAAAAGCAGTGGTGATTTTTACCATGTATCATATATCATGTACCATTTATATGTATCATGTATGATGTATCATTTAAGATATGTCATGTATTATGTATCATGTATCTTTTATCATGTATCATTTATTATGTATCATGTATCATGTGCTATTTATTGTGTATGATGTATAATGTATCATGTATCATTTATCGTGTATAATGTATCATATATCATTCTTCACGCATAATGTATCATGTACCATTTATCGTGTGTAATGTATAATGTATCATGTATCATGTATCATGTATCGTGTATCATGTATCATGTATCATGTATCATGTATCATGTATCATGTATCATGTATCATGTATCATGTATCATGTATCATGTATCATGTATCATGTATCAAGTATCATGTCTCATCTATCATGAATTATTATGAATTATCATGAATTATCATGAATTATCATGTATTATTATGAAATATCATGTATGTCATTAAATCTCTGCAGCAACATTGCAACAAGTGGTGTTTAAAAACTAATCTATAATATTTGTAAATGGGTCAAGTCAAGTAAATTTATCATTTTCATGCAATATACCGTTAAATCCAAGTTGAGTTGAATAAAACTGCACCATAACATGTATTAAATATAGGTAATACTATTTTAAACAAGAAATGTCTATTTGAAATTAATAAAAAGGTGTGAAAATTAGTTTTTGATGATACTTTATGTTACCGACTTTTATTTCGATATGGGCCAGGATTAGGGTTTTCACGAAACAGAAGATTCCCTTGCGCAACAGTTTGGTGTTTTTTCTATAAATGAATTTTTTGCACAAAACTTTGCATTCATTGCAGGAGAGGGGGGGGGGATTGGAGCACTGTCTAATCTTCACTTCAAAGGGAGAGCCGGGGGCCATACAAAATAATAATCACAAAAATTGAACTTCCTCTTTTTTTCCACCATTTTAACCCATTTGTCCCCTTGAGCCCCCCCCCCCCCCACCCATTCACCAATAGATTAAACTCAGTATACGCCCCTGCAACAAGATTGTGTGCACTATAGACTCATATCCTTTAGATATGCTCACTTCTGATGCGTGTAAAACAGACTGAGCACCGGATGAGTATTTTTCGTCAAATTACGCGCTCAACACACTGTTGTATTAGGGGTGGACAACGAACAGCAAGCTTTGAAAATGAATCAAAGAGATTCTGTTAACGAACGTTAAAAACTTTAATAAATTTAAAATCGCTAACAGCGAAAATAACCGTTCATGAAAAAAATCACAGGAAATAAAAAAAGAACAAATGGATGTGTTCTGAAATAACGGTGAATTTTTTTTAAATGTATGTGTTTTGATCTTTTTGAAAGTTGTCTTCTAATTTTTCCCGTTTTTTCATCAAAATAATCGTTAATAGTTTGTTAACGGCTGAAGCTCTAATTTCTTTAAATATCTTTCATATTGCTGAAGTGCATGCCCGGAGTTGCTCGTGAAAATTTAAAACACTTAAGGTTACCTTAAAAATATTCCGCCAATTTGGTCCGGCCAGCCGTTAGCGAAATGATTTTAAAAAGTGTGAACGTGCCTAGCCCTATATAGTATACGCGCACACAATTCATTGTAGCAGTGAACAATATTGCTTGAGTATGTATTTAGATGTGTTTGGAAGAAAGAATCGGATGCATGGTGGTGGGGTTGATGGGAATTGGGCTTGGGTATAAGAAGTCATCAAATCACTAAAAATTTTCGGCTGGTGTTATTCGATGAAAAAGAATTCATACCAAAAAAAACAGCTGCTAATTAAGACATGTATCCTTATTGTCAAACAATGGTTTTCATTCTGGCAGATAGAAAAACTTGGTTCTGAAAATTAATTTCAATATATTTTTATGTCCTCTTCAGTCCTTAAAAAATGGTGCATATGATTAAAAGTGATAACCAAAAAAAATAAAGTTTAATAAAAAAGTATCTTTATTTTCACTTTTTATAAATTAATTAGTTCAGCGAAATACAATTTTTTTGCAAAAAAAGACATTTTACTAAATTAATTCAGAATTCACATGAATGGAAGAAGAAAATACAAAATTCTCTTCTGCAGAATCTATCTCTCTCAAAACTTAAATGGAGTGTTCTCGAAAAATGAAAGGGGGTATAGGCATAATGCGATAAAAAAGCGCCTTTGATCGCTACAAATCTTACTTCTATCTGTTGCGTCTATAAGGAGAAAATTGTTAAAGACGTCTCATACCGAATAACTTAGCGCCCATACAAATTCAGAAAATTGTAACATTCAACTTAGACCGTAAAAAATCAATTTAATTTCAAACAAATCATTCAGATATTACAACCTACAGTCATCGATTATCTTTCGCCACATTTGTATATGGTTTATATTTTATAATAGTTTTTAATTAATTTGTTTTGAATTTGATAAGTTCTCTTGTTGCTTGCGCAACTATCTATGAATGCCGAGCACCACTCACATTTTTCGAAATCCGTTAAAACGTTTTCTAAAAAACTAAAATATTATGAAATATAAACTATATACAAATGTGGCGAAAGATAATCGATGACTGTAGGTTGTAATATCTGAATGATTTGTTTGAAATTAAATTGATTTTTTATGGTCTAAGTCATATATATTTTGCAATTTTCTGAATTTGTATGGGCGCTAAGTTATTCGGTATGA
>NW_019397847.1:74499-107151 GCF_000591075.1 Eurytemora carolleeae | reverse complement strand
GCAATTGCGCGTGTGCTGCAGAAATCCTAATATTGACTAAACGAAATTATATACATACATCGGTATAATTTGCTACTTCTCCAGTGAAAAGAAAGCCTGAGCCAATTTTCAGTGGGGTCACGAGGCTACTCACAACATCTTTCAAACCTGCACTTTCATTGCCTAGAATACAAATATTGTTTTACATAGATTATTTGATCTATATAGTATTCTTAGTTTGAAATATCAAAGCTAGGTGCACTACATCGGGTTTCAAAGATATGAGGTTGTTGACATACAAGTCAGCTAAATAAAAGAAATAACGGCTATTCGATAACTTTATTAAATTATTTGAAATATAAAAGTTTTAAAATAGTTTCCTATAGAGGCATTTTAAAAGGTTGGAAAACAATATGTACTATTAATGGTTATCATGATTATGAAGAACAGGGAATAGCTGGAGCTTCATATTGGCAGCATGCAGGTTAACAGCATCTTGACAGCAGGTTCTCTCATGCATCTAGGCCTCAATCTCGGTGGGATCATGCATAGCTTTGGATCGTTGGTGCTGGGGTTGAGCACTTTGTCGACTCTTAGGTTGCACGATACGCTTTGTGTCATTTGTGCTGGGGTGAGAATTGATAAAAGAATTAGAAAATTAGTACATTAAGGAACCATTTACTCGCCAAAATAGCTAACTTTTTAACCTCTATATCTTTGCAACCTGTTGTCACAGTCTTCTGAAATCTAAAAATGAATTCTAACAATCAAAAAGTCTAGTCTTAGTTTAAAATATGAAAGGTGTTCGCCCTCAGGTTGCAAGGAAATAAGAAATATGAGAAAAGCGTTTGTGGCAAGAGTTGAGTATGAAAAATAAATTAAATACAAATTCAGTTAACCTATCAACGCAGGCCTAAAGCAGAAAACAGTTGATAATGTTTGACCAATATCTGCAGCATTGTCATCAACAGTTGTATCAATATAGGTCTTCTGCTCAATATATTCCTGGCCAACATAGAACACGGCAACTTAAACATTACATATGTATAACTATAAAATTTAAGAAAACCAAAACCAAAAAAAGTTCCCGGATTTTATAATAAAAATTTCTGAATTTTAAAATGTAATGAAAATCAAATTTTGTTGACGACACATTTTTAAAATTTTGATCATTCATAAACCTTCCCAGGGGTCATGTGTGGTCCCAGACAAAATTTGGGCCTGCTCGGTTCAGCCGTTTTGACGTTTATTGGATACAAACAAACAGACAGACAGAAAAACAGACCAGCAAAGTAAATATATAGATGCTAAAGAGTACTACCAAAAAAGCACCCAACACAGCAGAGGAATATAATGGCCCTAAAACATTGAAGCAGGGATGTTTTATGGAAGAGAAACATTTTATTATTGTTTTCTAAAAAAATTAATATTTTTATTATTGTTTATATAGTTTCTGAACTAAAATAGTATTTTTATTATTGTTTTTATAGTTTCTGAACTGAAATATTATTTTTATTATTGTTTATATAGTTTCTGACCTAAANTAATGGGGAAAATATTCCTGCAATAATGGGGAAAATATCCCTGCAATAATTGGGAAAATATCCCAGCAATAATGGGGAAAATATCCCTGCAGTAATGGGGAAAATATCTTTGCAATAATGGGAATAATATCCCGGCAATAATGGGTAAAATATCCCATCAATAATGAGGAAAATATCCCAGTAATAATGGGGAAAATATCCCAGAAATAATGGGGAAAATATCCCTGCAATAATGGGGAATATATCCCTGCAATAATGGAGAAAATATCCCTGCAATAATGGGGAAAATATCCTTGCAATAATGGGGAAAATATCCCAGCAATAACGGGGAAAATATCTCAGCAATAATGAAAAAAATATCCCTGCAATAATTGGGAAAATATCCAGCAATAATGGGTAAAATATCCCAGCAATAAAGGGAATAATATTCCAACAATGATGGGGAAAATATCCCTGCAATAATTTGGAAAATATTCCAGCAATAATGGGAAAAATATTCCAGCAATAATGAGGAAAATATTTCAGCAATAATGTGGAAAATATTCCAACAATAATGGGGACTCGGCAATAATGGGGAAAATATCCCAGCAATAATGGGGAAAATATCCCTGCAATAATGGGGAAAATATCCTAGCAATAATGGGGAAAATATCCCAGCAATAATGGGGAAAATATCCCAGCAATAATGGGGAAAATATCCAACAATAATGGGGAAAATATCCCAGCAATAATGAGGAAAATATTCCAGCAATAATGGGGAAAATATTCCAGCAATAATGAGGAAAATATTCCAGCAATAATGAGGAAAATATCCCTGCAAAAATGGGGAAAATATCCCTGCAATAATTGGGAAAATATCCCAGCAATAATGGGGAAAATGGGAAAATATCCCTGCAATAATGGGGAAAATATCCCAGCAATAATGGGAAAATATTCCAGCAATAGTGGGGAAAATATCCCAGCAATAATGGGAAAATATCCCAGCGATAATGGGGAAAATATCCCATCAATAATGAGGAAAATATTCCAGCAATAATGGGGAAAATATCCCAGCAATAATGAGGAAAATATCCCTGCAATAACGGGGAAAAATATCCCAGCAATAATGGGGAAAATATCCCTGCAATAATGAGGAAAATATTCCAGCAATAATGGGGAAAATATCCCAGCAATAATGGGGAAAATTATTCCAGTAATAATGGGGAAAATATCCCAGCAATAATGGGGAAAAGATCCCAGCAATAATGGGGAAAATATCCCTGCAATAATGGGGAAAATATCCCAGCAATAATGGGGGAAATATCCCAGCAATAGTGGGGAAAAATCGTCGTTTTCACACTAGCAAAGCGTTGAATTTTTAGATAAAAGGTCCAAATTTATAAAAACGGTAATATTTAGGTTGCCTAAAGATGTTTTGAAAATTGAACTATCCCATTATTTAAACGTGAACTACCTTTCAATATCTGTAAACCTTGTTGATTTAGCCGCCCTGCAACCACGAGATCTTTTGTTCACACGGGTAAACACTTTCTTTGATAATACTAAAATTATTATAGTTTTTTCTTGAAATTAAAATGGTAACAATATTTTTTTCTAAAGTAAAGATTAAGATTATATTCAGTTTTCAATTCATGAATAAAGGGTGTCTCAAAATAACTACTCTTATAGACATTGTACAATGCACTCGACACCAAAGTTTAATTTTAAACTTTTGGACAATTTTGACTTCCGATCGATTGCTACAATGTCTAAAAGAGCGTTTTTGGGACATCCTGTATATTTACAGGGTAATTTAAAAAGTGTGATTTCCGGCGCCTGGTGCAAAACTGTACCTTTTTTGTGCAACTCTTCTGTATGGTGTTTTTTTAATATTTTTGGGAAATTTGTAACTCTTTTGGTACTCCAATGGCCCAAAAAAAATCTGCGAACCTTTTTTTTCTCTCAAAATTAAAAGCTCAGAAAAGCAAAAATGTGTATTTAAATTATTTCTATCGAAATCTAAAATTTTAAAAAGATTGAATCACAGAATCACAGAAAATTCGCAATTTTTAGTTCTGGTCTATTTTTTAGGGAAAAGTTATTTAAATTCTCTTATAGTTCCTTTCTTCTTAGTATATTCTAAAGTATTAAATATACGTTGTTCAGTTGAAACCTTGAGAACAAATGAAAAACAATTTTTTGGTATAAAATAGACCAGAACTGAAAATTGTGAATTTTCATATTACAATTTTGCAAATTTTCTGCGATTCTGTGATTTTGACTCATCCTGTATATATATACAGGATGTCCCAAAAACGCTCTGTTAGACATTGTATGTAGCAATCGATATAAATATATTTTTAAAAAATGGAAAAAATATATATAAAATGTATATTTAAACTGAAAAAAGGTATAAATATATATACTATATTTCAATATTTTTAAATTAGATAATGATAAATACGAACCTACTGCAGCAAATCCTTCGCTCAGATAGTAAACCTAAACATTGACGAATCAGAAAATATATATTTCGCAAACATTCTTTATATCATATTCCGTAAAAAAATTAGATTTTATTCCGCAAAAGCTTTTAAGATCATATTCCGTAAAATGTTTTAGATGATAATCCGCAAAATTTTAAGGATTATATTCCACAAAAATCACATTCCTAAAATGTTTACTTTGTAAACCTAGAATGCTTAATAGGGAAGACTAAATAATTATCATTTTCAGTCATATTTTTTTCATATTGTCATCTTTTTTTTCAAAATCTGTTGATAAATGCTAACACACTTGACATATAAAATACCCCCAGAAAGAATGAAATAATAATCTACACAAACATGTAAGATTTTGAATTAGCAAAACCTTACAAAGAACAAACGAGAAAAGAAACCTAACTGGAAATATTGATTTGAAATTTGTGCAGCGGGACCTGGCATTGCCCAAACTTAAGACAGGGTATCGTATTGAAACCTAGTATCGGAAACCGAATGGGGGAAAGCAATTTCGTAGATATCAACCATTTTGTCTACGAAATGTTATTTTCATGGTTAGTTTTAAATCATCTTTTTATTTTTTATTTCTTTATGTAAATCTACAAAAATGTATATTGCCCTAAAAGGAAACTTGGGAGTTTAATTAAACGATACTTTTTATATCACCGGTTGAGAACCTGGGGTGCAGGGTTCTGTATGCAAAAAATTATATATTGTCTAGTTTAATAAAACAAAGAGGAAAATTCTCAATTTGAAAAAATGGTAAAAATTCTAATTTTCCATATTTGACCTGTCTCTTTGCCCGTATCCAGTATCCAAGAACAAAATCACTCTCATCTCCTGCTCCCATTAACAGCAGTTGAAGACTGTATCCTCTAGAAGAACCAAATATTCAATTCAGGTTTCATAATTAGAGATGAGCACGTTCCTTTTTTTCTCTAATTCTGTTCGTTTATCGTTCGTGGATGACTCATTTTTTTCAATTGTTCAAAAAAATTATTTTCATCGTTCTTAAAAATTTCGTTAATTTCGTTCAGAAAAATTGTTTTGTTTTTTTAAATTGTTCTTTCAATAAAATGTGAAGTTCCGTAAAAAAAACTATCGTGTTTTCAAAAGTTTGTGATAAAATATCGCTTATTTAGTAAAAAAACTTACAGTTTTTAGAATTTTGTTTCAAAAAATCGTTAGCTCATTAAAAATCGATCGTGTGGCGAAATCTTTTGAAAAATTTGTACGTTCAGTAAAAACAATGTATTTTTCAAGTTCGTTCGAACAATTTATAAACTTTTGAGTTTTACAATTACAAAAAAATGGTTGCTTGAAAACCAAAATTTAAGAAATAGACAAAAATATGGTAATGATGTCATAGGGAAGCTTTATTCTTAATTATTGATTTGTGCATACTATTATTATAGTATTTCTCAAAAGAAAATTCACTCAAATGAACTTTTATATTCTGCTTGATGTCACAATAAACATGGAAATAAAGTGACAATAATCTTTGTTCCATTATTTCGTGATCACATTTAACTACTAGTCTCTAGAATTCTCAAAATTTCTGATTTATATATCTTTGTATCCTGATGGTGTAAACCTTTTAAACTTTGACTGTTTGATCTAACAGAATTTATAGTCTGAAATATTAAAGGTATAATATTTACATCGATCTGCAAAGATAAAAGGGGTTAGAATTAGAGTTTGTGGCATAAACTCCTTTATATTGAGACACCCTATTCTTACTCTGAAGCGCAGTAAACTTCCATCTGAGATTTTTGAATATTTTCGTGGATTTTCTGTGTCAGACAAGCTCCATAGGAAGCGGAGTAAACCAGACGAAACCTTTCCTCTAACTCGTCCTACGAGATACGACATATCATTTAAATATATGTAAATCATTTTAATTTAAGATTTATTTCAAGTAGAACTCCATTTCATTCTTTTTTTTCTATATTAAGAAACCCGTCACTTTCAAAGAGAAATCAAATATTAAAAGCCATTCATTAATCAATTTTTATAATTTTATATTCAAATTGCATATACAAGGCGTCATCAATAAGTTTCGCAAATGTTTTTTTAGGTCTCAGCCCTGTTTTTTTTTTTTTGAAAGTTCACTATATTTATACCGAATTATTTTTTAGATCAGTTGATGACATTCAGATATTTGTTGTAATATAAGGAGCGTTCTTCCGAAAGTAATTAGCTTTGTTAGTTACAGCAAGAAAATTTTCCTAATTGTCTCAAACTTGATCCATCAGAGTCTGTTTTAGACCCTTCAAGAGCAACCAAAAAAAATAGTTTGAGTATTTAATGTATGAAGGACTTTTGAGGATTTTTCTTGCTTTGATTTACATTTGAGATCCACAATCAATGTAATCCCTTTGGTCCTATGTCAGAGACTTTGGGACAAATTTAACCCAGATCTTTGTCATTTTCAAATCTTGCTTTACAACTTTGTTTACAATGTAAAAGCATATATCAGGCAAACATACTTCTTGAACCCTTGCTGAACATTTGAACATTTGGCAATATTTTCGACTATTTTTTGGGTTTGAATGGTCTCGTCCGGACACGTCATAATACATCAAATATGTATTTTTTACCTTCTTAACCTCATTAAACCACCATTACAGTTTATAAAATCGTTGTAAATTCGTTCTCGGTCATGTTTGGGGGTTCGGCTTGGTTTTTGCATCGTCTAATAAAAACGTTTTTTGGTAACCGAGCCTCCAAAGTGTCCTCTTTCTCTGGTTAATATTCTAGATATTCCTATGCTGTTACAACAAAGCTAATCCACCTTCAGTAGAACACTACCTACATCACAATAACAATCTGCTTGACGCTAACCTGGCCAAAAATGTATAATCCGGTCCAAATATGTGAACTTAAAAAATATTTTTAGCTGAGACTTAAAGAAGTACCCCTTAGAAAATATTAGCGAAACTTATTGATCACAATTCGTATCTACAGGGCTACTCACAAAGGATGAGACTTCAGAAACGATTGTCCAGAACTGGCTTATTTCTGTGATAAATAATTTAGTACACCAATCAAAAAATGAATGCAGAAACCAAAAGTCAAGATTGAAATCGTCATATTTTTAGAGTTTTGGGTCGTTTTTAAAGTCTTATCTTTTGTGGGTAATTCTGTATACAACATTGCCGTGTGCATATTGAACAGATATATTAACTCGGGTTTACAATCAGAATGCACGGAATTGCGAAAAACTGTGCTCGAATTTCGTGGAACAGCATTGGGCGGAATTATGCGAAAATACAAGGCTTGCAATTGCGCGTGTGCTGCAGAAATCCTAATATTGACTAAACGAAATTATATACATACATCGGTATAATTTGCTACTTCTCCAGTGAAAAGAAAGAATATAATGGCCCTAAAACATTGAAGCAGGGATGTTTTATGGAAGAGAAACATTTTATTATTGTTTTCTAAAAAAATTAATATTTTTATTATTGTTTATATAGTTTCTGAACTAAAATAGTATTTTTATTATTGTTTTTATAGTTTCTGAACTGAAATATTATTTTTATTATTGTTTATATAGTTTCTGACCTAAAATAGTATTTTTAATATTGATTTATATAATTTCTAAAAAGAAATAGTATTTTTATTATTGTTTTTATAGTTTCTGAACTGAAATAGTATTTTTATTATTGTTTATATAGTTTCTGAACTAAAATAGTATTTTTAATATTGATTTAAATAGTTTCTAAACAGAAATAGTATTTTTATTATTGATTTATATAGTTTCTGAACAGAAATAGTATTTTTATTATTGTTTTATATAGTTTCTAAACAGAAATAGTATTTTTATAATTGTTTATATAGTTTCTGAACAGAAATAGTATTTTTATTATTGTTTTATATAGTTTCTAAACAGAAATAGTATTTTTATTATTGTTTATATAGTTTCTGAACAGAAATAGTATTTTAATTATTGTTTTATATAGTTTCTGAACAGAAATAGTATTTTTATTATTGTTTATAAAGTTTCTGAACTGAAAGAGTATTTTTATTATAGATTTATATAGTTTTTGAACAGATATATTCATCATTTATATTTGTCTAAAGCAAAATTACATTAAACAATATAAAAGTTTACAAACTAATACTCTTTTCTCTGGATATCGCATTTTATACTTGACAGGGTTTGCCAAAAAAACAGGTGCAATACAAGACTTAATTTTAGCATGAGTATAGTTTAGCTATTCAGAGGTGGTTTTGAGAAATGGGGTTTCTTGGTCCCAGTCTAGTGTTTTTCGTTTTCTAAAAATGTGGTATGATGACAGTACTGCAAGGCTTGATAAATTTTCGCACATTGCTTTGAAACTAACACTGGGTTTGCACTTGCAGAACTTATGCTGTTTTTTTAGAATCGCCTTATTTGATGGTGAGATATATCCTCTTGAGCCGATTTCAAAAGGATGAACAGACACATCCCTAGTTTTTATATCTGTGATACTTGCTCATCTTTTAAGCGTTGGCATTTTTGATACTTTTGAAAGAGTATTTTATTATTGATTTATATAGTTTCTGAACAGAAATAGTATTTTTATACTTGTTTCCATAGTTTCTGAACAGAACTTGTATGGCGGGATCCAATGAACTGTGGATAAGGAAGACGACTGTTAGACTCAAAGGATGCTTTTAGGTTCAAATAACATGATCTAAGAACAGCAATTGTAAAGTGCAAGTAGAGAGACCCCTTTGATATCGTAAACTTATGTTTAAGCCAGTAGCAAACAAATTTGCTTCATTACAAAATTTGATAGATTCAAATCAGATTATTCAAGTCATATTTCCTAGTCCACAGTTTGATAGATCTCACATGTACGTAGTAATTGTATTCTTATATTATTTAAAAACCAGGCAAGTATTCTAATATGGTTTATGTAAGTTTTAAAGCTGAATTATCACTAACAACATTCATACCAAAAGCAAACACCCTTTCTGCAAACACTTAAATAAAAATTGTTATTTCAGAAGTTATTTGTTTCCAATATTTAGGTACTTTGCTAATGTGTTCAAGAATGAAAAAACAATTCTCCTTTTAAAATATTTTCTTTACAACAAAAATCTCTAAAAATCTCTAATGTATTTAGATTCTCGTACTTCAAGTAAACTTCTCCCGGTGTCCCAAACCTTCTCTAGAACGCTAACTTTTAGATGGTAGAGTTCATGGCCAGGAAGGTTATAATGTTCTCCTGTAGGCTGGTTTGTATGGAGATTTCTAATGTAACCAATATGTTCTCTCACTCTTTCATCTAAAGATCTTGTTGTCTGTTCTATATATTGTAGTTTACATTTAATATATCTTGTTTTAATGTTAGATGCGATCTATGTTATCCATGCTAGTAATATAATCTTAATTATCTGTATGTTGACCCTGTCCGGCTAGCCGGTCAGTTTAGTTCACCTGTATATAAAATAAATGAGTTCAATACGAATTGTTGATTAACACGGACGTATACATAGCCTTGAGTTTTGGCTAGAGATTGAGAGCCTTGAGTTTTGGCTAGAGATAGAGTCAGTTCGATTCTAATTAGACTTTGAGTGTAGTTATCGTTGAGTTATCTCGGGGCTAGATTTCTTACATACACTGCTCACATGTAATGTAATACAGTTTACTACATTTCTGGTCTTACAGTTTTTAGCTCAGTTCTTATAAGATCAATTAAATTAACGCAACGTTCATCTTCAGTATGTTACAGATTGTTTTAACCATAAATTTAACGTTCAGTTAACGAGTTTAAACATCAACAAGGGTTTCCGTAATTTCCAATTCATTTCCAAAACTTACTTTCGCCCAGTTCTATTATTATATATGGTGGTGAGAAGAAACTTGTAGTTCAGTTGGGTGTCCAAATAAAAATTTTCAAATTCGTTCTTTTTGTTCCTATTCGCTTTCTAGAATTAACAATTCTTTACTTTTCTATTCACGAATTGAAAATTTACGTTTTTATTGTGTTGGTAAAATAGATGTTCGTTTAAAGTACCTTATCCCTGCCATATAATACATATGCCTTTTCGGATCAGAGAAAAAGAAAGTTTTAAAAAATATTCTCAATATTTGTATATTTATATATGAATATGTATATATAATTTATAAATACAAAACCGTTTTCAAATAATCATTTTTCTTTTCAAGGCATTACCCACGGTTGACTTGATATTTAATATCAAAATACTTTCAACTTGAAGTCAATACTTGTATCGAGACATATCTGAATATAAAAAGGGATTTAGATAAGTAAATATATAAAAAGGGATTTAGATAAGTTTATTTATAAAAAACTTATTCTTTTAAAAGGTTTTATAGAAAGACAGGTTAGGTTTGATATTACCCAAGAATTAAAAAAAATGTTTGTTTTTTTTTCTCTCAAGCCTAACTAAATTTAACAGAAGTGTAAAGTGTACACTTAAGTTTAAGTCACTCCCACTCCCACTCCCACTCCCGCTCCTGAACCCACTCCCACTCCGCGAACCACAACGGTATCCTTGGCCTACGCGCTTTTGTTTGATCAAGAAAAATGAAAATTGTTGACAAACGAGTTTTGCTCGGATTTTTTTTCGTGCAAAAATGCTGAATTCGGCGCACAAGTTGGCAGAATATGCAAGCAACTTTTTCATTTTTGTGCATTTTTTCGCGAAAATTTGCTTCCCAAATAAATTCGATCTACATATAACATTTTGGAATAACATTTTTTATATCTTTATTCATTTCACCTCCAAAAAAATTTGCCTTCTATTTTTTATTTCTTTACCTTATTTAAAAATGGACTCGTCAAAACGAAGTTGTAAGGTCCTACAAATAAAATGGACCCGGACGGTTATTCTGGGTCCATTTTTTATTTTTTGTAAGACCTTACAATTTCTAATATTTCTAATAATAGTTTCTAAATAAACCAATTAAAACAGAAATAAATGGTTTTAAATAAATATCTATAACTTTAAAATACGCACAACAAAAAATAAATTTTATTTAAAGTTTATTTTCATGTTTCCCTATGGTTTACCATTCATCATCCGAGAGTCATTAAATCTATAAAATCTAGCAAATTCGCCCCAAGGGAACTTTCTGGCTCAATCTTAGCTAGATAAGAAGAAAAGTAAAAAGTTACCCACAAATCATGGAGAAATTTTAAAGGAATTGAGTTTTTGCCACAAACTCAGATTTTCTAATTCCTATAACTTAGCAAACCGTTTTCCTAGACCTTTGATATTTCAAACTATTAATTCTGGTAGATCAAATAGTCTAAGTTTGAAATATCAAAGGTTTACACCATCAGGTTGCAAAAATATAGGGGTCAGAAAATGTAAGTTTGTTGCAAAAACTCAATTCCTTTGAAATGATACTGTATTGCATATCGTCACTTTTGGGTTTTAGAAATTTAACATTGACTATGTCAAAGATTTTCGTTAAATAACTAAATTAAAAAACTTTTTCATAAAGCTCTGTCGTAATTTTGAGTAACCCTCCATTTACAATTAACAATGGAAATCTTGAAACCTTTATCTTCTCAATTATGTGGAATTATTTTTTCCAGTTTATTTCCTTCTGCAGAAATGTGCAGCATATGAAGAGAACTTTATACCGTTAAATAATATGAAGAGAACCTACTACCGTTAAATAATATTAAGAGAACCTACTGCAGTTAAATAATATGAAGAGAACCTACTACCGTTAAATAATATGAAGAGAACCTACTGCAGTTAAATAATATGAAGAGAACCTACTACCGTTAAATAATATTAAGAGAACCTACTGCATTTAAATAATATTAAGAGAACCTACTGCAGTTAAATAATATGAAGAGAACCTACTACCGTTAAATAATATTAAGAGAACCTACTACCGTTAAATAATATGAAGAGAACCTACTACCGTTAAATAATATGAAGAGAACCTACTACAGTTAAATAATATGAAGAGAACCTACTACAGTTAAATAATATGAAGAGAACCTACTACAGCTAAATAATATGAAGAGAACCTACCACAGTTAAATAATCAGTTTTCAAATATTATACTTGATCAGACAAAACATTTAATGGTATCGTTCTAATTCGGACATTCTTCACATGAAATTTAAGGATCATTTGAAAGTATGTATACTGAAGGTTTGGGATCGTTGTGTCTGTGGTTTTATTAGATTTATAATCTGCATAGAGCTAGAGGGAGGGGAGGCAGAGGGGGGGAGGGGAGGAGTTGAGTAAACAGAATTCTCTACAAACCTAATCAATTGGAAGTAAAGTGTCTCGTTAGGGGTTCTTTGTTATTCCAGTGAAGCAGGATGTCTTTGAAAATAATATTGCATGGTGATAATATTTAAAAATAATATTGAATGGTGATAATATTTGAAAATAATATTGAATGGTGATAATATTTGAAAATAATATTGAATGGTGATAATATTTGAAAATAATATTGAATGGTGATAATATTTGAAAATAATATTGAATGGTGATAATATTTGAAAATAATATTGAATGGTGATAATATTTGAAAATAATATTGAATGGTGATAATATTTGAAAATAATATTGAATGGTGATAATATTTGAAAATAATATTGAACGGTGATAATATTAAAAATATTCAAAAATTTGACTGAACCTGTATTGAAATATAGAGCAATAGACATTCAGGACGCTTCGCGCCCATCACCTATTTCAGCTTTTAATTATTACTTTCTGTGAACGTTTTCTCTTTGTATACATTATAAAATAACAACAAAAAAAGGTTCGCGGATTTTATGATATTTTTTGTGTAGATTTTTAAAATTTTGGAGGCAAATTTTGAAAAATTCTGATCAATCATAAACCTTCCTTAGAATCATATCCCACAACAAAATGGCGCGAAATTTCACAAAAAAAAATTGCGAAAAACAAACGAAAATTTTCGCATTTTTTTCGCGAAAAGTTTCGTTACCTGGAAACCCTTCCTGCATGCAAAAATTGAAATGATCGATACACAAGGGGACCCTTAAAAGCTTTGTGTGATCAAGTTTAATTATATATCAATTTTTATTAGTTTGAAACGGATTATTTGCAATTGTGATTTCTCTACATAAATGACTTGTGCATTTCTGCTGCAGGAAAACTTTCAGGAATTATCCGAATTTGAAACTTTTAAAACCTAGTAAAACGACAAAATCTTCCACATTATTTGTCAGAAAAAGGTTTCAAGGGTACCGTTGTGAATCGGGCATAGATAATTGCTTGAAATTACTTTTAAGATAATAATAATAATGCATTCTGATGAGTTTACACTCATTATTACTTTTAAGATACCTAACTTTTATTTGAATACCAAGACAAAACTTTCTTTACATCGTTAAAAGTTTTGTGACACTTCTTATATACTTATATACTTTATGTTAACAGATTTTCTAATGCGAATTCTCTCCATAGCTCTACTCATTACGATCTACAATTTACCAAGAAATCAGCAATTTCAGTTGGGATATAATAGGGATTTAGTACATTTTATATCTGCTTCTGAGTGAAAATGCGGTGAGAAACCTTAAGAAAAAATGTAAACAATCACGAAACCTCACACTGCAATCTGAGAAGGTTTTCTAAATATCGAAATCACCTTTTTCAACTTTTTACTTTAATTGTTACTTTATCTGTGAACGTTTTCTCTTTGTATACATTAAAAATATTAACAAAAAAGTTTCGCGGATTTAATAATATTTTTTGTGTGGATTTTAAAATTTTTTTGTAAAAATAGAAAATTTTCGGAGGCAAAGGAATTGAGTCTTTGTAACAAACTCTGATTTTCTAATACTTATATTTTTTCAACCTGATG
Organism: Eurytemora carolleeae; assembly: GCF_000591075.1. Lineage (NCBI taxonomy): Eukaryota > Metazoa > Arthropoda > Copepoda > Calanoida > Temoridae > Eurytemora > Eurytemora carolleeae. The sequence continues at coordinate 93,319 of NW_019397847.1, read as the reverse complement.
GTGTAAACCTTTGATATTTCAAACTTAGATTTTTTTATCTAACAGAATTCATAGTTTGAAATATCTAAGGTCTACGGCATTGGATTACAAAGATATAGAGATTAGAAAATCATAGTTTGTGACAAAGACTCAATACCTTTTTAAAAATTCTGATCATTCATAAACCTTTCTTAGAATCATTTTTAAGACTGGGTCGACTGTGAAGTCTGGCAATGTCATTGCCTTTATTTTTTACCATACTTACTCCTTTATATTCATGCTTGTTACCCTATAAGACCAAGACTTTAGACATAAATAAATTTCTTGCATGGGTCAGTTTATTAAAGTTATCGGCAAAATGCCGTTAACTTAATATTTAATTTTTTGTTCTAGGGTGCACATGTGCTATATCTGCACACATAAATTTCATTAGAAGGGGGTTCATTCATTTAACATATGGTTTCCATTACATAGTCGTAATTGTACTGTACATCTATTCGCAAGTTTAGGTTTATCAGGAGGTCCGGAGCTCATGATAACCCTGTATGTTAAAAAAAAATGTATGTTTTTTGGCTAGACAAAATACCATACAATCTGTTACAGATTTTCCTGGTGGATTTCCTAAATTAAACAATTTATTTGATGCAATATTTTGAACTCCTACGAGTTAACACAAACAAAGGAATTGAGTCTTTGCCACAAATTCTGATTTTCGAATCCCTATATCTTTGGATTCCAACTTCGTAAACCTTTGACATTTCAAACTATGACTTCTGTTAGATCAAATAATAACAGTTTAAAATATCAAAGGTTTACGACATTGGGTTGCAAAGATATAGGGATTATAAAATCTGAGATTGTGACAAAGACTCAATTCCTTTGGGACTGATTTCAGTTTTTCTGTTTTGACGTTTATCGGGTACAAATAACCAAACTATTGAAATAAAGATACCAAATTCAAGCTAGCTTTTTAAAAGAAGAAACAGAAATTCTGCCCATTGGATGTTAACTTTTTTCACTATTTCAGGTATTTTCTGAAAATTGTGAGAGAACTATATTGTGCATATATATGTATATATGTAAACCGGGATTTAGGCCAGTAATTACTCGGACGGAACAAAGTTTTTAATTGAATTAAAAAGTTTCCGCCTAGGGCCTCATGCCTGACAAACACCAATATATCGTGTTTTTGTAACAAACCTTTATTTTCTTGACTCCCAAGATGAAAGGTTGTAACATATATACATAGTTCGTATAATGCTGCACCGTGTTTTTCGTTTTTCTTAAAACTTTAAACATGTTATGTCTCTGGTTAACCTATAAAAAAGTTATGAATTTCTGAGATGTACCGAATACATGGCCAGCCTGGGCGTGAAATCAAATCTAAAGGAGCTACGAAGTTACAAAGCTGTACTCGAAATCTGGATTAATAAATGGGGACTCTATGGCGGACAGATTTATATTTCCTCGCATAGTGTGGTCCGTGTATTGGGATTCAAACTCCCGTCAGAGGCTCAAACCTCAATAACATCTCTAGCCTCTGAATAAAGGAGGAAGAAAAAATGTCACTCAGTCGAGCTCAGATGTTTGGTATGATCTATATAATGAGTTGGGACTTACCAAGGAGTATGAAATAGAAGGAAGAATACAACCGACGCAGCCCGCCCAACCATATGATTGATTATACAATATACATGCTTTGCAGACAGTACTCCATTTGTATAAGAAATATTTGTCTGATGTACAATTACCGCGTATACAATAACCTATTCTGAACATTCAAATTTATTAATATTTACATTCATGCAGTTCTACGTTTTTTATTCCTTTTTCCATAAAATATAATTCCCATAAACGACAACATTTTTTGCAGTAACCCAAATTCCACCTTCAGACCGTTCTTTACAGCCGGCTTTAGCACGACGGTCATCTTTATAAATATCTTGTCTTCTCCTTTATAGCCCTTGAAAACTACGAAAAAAAAACCATGGTTACGTAAGGATTCTCATTAAAACTTGAAGCTATAACGTTGATTTCAATCTAAAAACGATTGAAACATTATGAAATGAAAAAAACAAACATAATACATTATATCTACAATTAAAACTTGAATTAAAGAGTGTGACTTTAGATTCATGTTAATTTTAATCTTGAATTGGGTCTGTAAACTTGTAATTTCAAGTGACCCTCCATTCAAAGGTGGAAGACGTTTTTTACTCGAAAAGTGTTTAATTCTGATAATTTATTCATTGATTCTAAAGCAAGAAATGCGCAAGTCACTTTAGCAGAGAGAACACAAATGAAAAAAAACAGTTTAAAGAAACATTGATATCTGATGCTTGATCATACATAAGCTTTTAAGCCTTAAGGATACCGTTTTTAAATCATGCACTGTCATCTTAGTATGGAGGGTACCTTACAATTACTCTTACAACCCCTTCTATATATTACTTTGCTGGTCTGTTTAGGTGTCTGTTTGTTTGTCTGTTTGAAACCAATAAACGTCAAAACGGCTGAACCGATCAGACCCAAATTTTTTGAGGGACCTCGCATGACCCAAGGAAAGGTTTATGGATGCTCAGAATTACAAAAAGTTGTATCAAAAAGCTTTTGATTTTTGTGAAATTTAAAAAATGTGCGAAAAATTATTTGAAAATCCGCGAACGTTTACTTTTGTTGTGTACTGTGCAAAGAGAAGATGCTTACAGAAAGAGCCCCAATTAAAAGTTAAATAGAGCTTTTGAAATGTAAATAAGACAGTAGACACTGTCAATAATCTTATATTGAATTATTTATTATGTGAAAGAGACAGCTTTTACGATTCATTGTTTATTGTTTAAATCTATCGTGCAAGGAAACTTTTTAAATTCTAAAATATACAAAATATGCTACAGCAGCAGGGCTTAGACATCGGCATCATGTTTGTGTAAGAACAACATATTTCGGAACGAACACAATTTTTCATGAACGTTGGTGTCGTTCCGAAAAAATGAACGATGGACGAACTAATTGAATTGTTCAGAAAATAAAAAAATGACGTTTAAAAAACAAACAATTTATAGTCAGTGAGTAGGAATAAAGGGAAAGGAAATTGCGCTGGTCTGGTATGAGAGAGCCAGTCGCACTGCTTTGCAGACGAGTTCGGTATTCCTTACACACACTCTTTTGGTACAGACACACAACATGACTACAGTCAAGGAAATTGCAGAACAATGTCGTCAATTATAATTAAACTTGAATAACGAGTAGTTTAATCAAATTATATTCTTTGCATGAAAATTTGGCTTTAAAGTTTCGACTTAAATATTTAAATAATATACTACATGTATATTAAAATTATTTAAAAAGTAAACAATTAACAATAAACAAATGTACTCTCCTAGACTGCACAAATACCGAGATTCTTATGTACAGTATATACCTACAGTACACGCCTTCGGTTCAGTAAACCTTACACACACTCTTTTTGTACAGACACACAGAAATAACGTTTCCGCCATCTGCACTGTTTATAGTTTATTCATTCGAATGAACTTAAAAACGATAGTTATTTTTACTTAACGGAAAAATGTTCTTAAAGGTATTGAAAATAAAATATTTGTTTTACAGAATTGTGGATTTTTTCTAACAAACTTTTAAAAAATTATAATTTTAAATTGACAAACGATTTGTTTGAGCGATCTTGTTCATTGAGAAAATAAACGAAGTATATGGAAATTTAACGATAATTTTGAAAACGAACGAAAACAATTTTTTCAAATAATGTTTGAGAAAAAACCCTAAGGAAAAGGGTCGTTCACAAACAATGAACAACAAAATTTTTGAACAGCCAAACGCACCCTTCTCTAGACTCATTCAATCTTTTATCGAAAAATTTATAAACTTGAATAAATTACAAAACGATTATCATAATAATTTAAGTCAAAATTTATCTCTGGCTTCTATACTTGCAGGTCTAATACGATTAAAATTTGTTTTTTATTACTATAATCTAATTATGATCAGTCTCTTTTGTCTCTGGTTCTATAATCCAAGTATAATTAGTCTCCTGTTAGTCTCTAGTTCAAGTCCAAGTATTTTAAGTCTCCTGTTTGTCTCTGGTTCTAATCTAACTATAATTAGTCTACTGTTTGTCTTTGATTCTAATCCAACTATAATCAGTCTCCTGTTTGTCTCTTGTTCTAATCTAACTATAATTAGTCTCCTGTTTGTCTCTGGTTCTAATCTAACTATAATTAGTCTCCTGTTTGTCTCTGGTTCTAATCTAACTATAATTAGTCTACTGTTTGTATTTGATTCTAATCCAACTTTTTTATTTTCCTAAATTCTGAATTTAGTATACATGATTGTTTTCCACAATATATCTGTATTTAATGTATATGCTTGAAGATATAATATTTTATTTACTACATTAACAACTACAAACTTATTTATGTAAACAGTATACTATATTATATATCTATGCATGCAGGGTACACTTAACTTACAAATTTATCAATTTATGAAATTACTGTATGTTTTACTTAATATTTCAGCGTTCAATCCAAATCAAACCAATGTAAACTTTTAACATTTAAATCTTATATGATTTCAATATTAACTCCTTTTATGAAAAAGCGATCACTAGAAGAACAGTGCCCAAATTTAATGAATTTGAGCCGCGTCTTAAATCCGCCAAAAACCGGTTTCAATTGAGCACCGGCTTAAATCTTGAAGCAATAAATATGATTTTAAGTGAAACAAACCATATTTAAGCCGCCGCTTAAATTTAAGCTGAGGCTCAAATTATTTAAATTTGGCCTGAGAAAAGTTTTTAATTTCTAATAGATAAATTTGCTTTTCTCATCCGTGTGCGTAGAATTAAAGCTAGAGGAGCTACGAGATTACAAAGTCCTACCAGTAATGTCGCATTTTGACGTTCTTCTTCTTTGTCTAGTTGAGTGTAAAGCTCTATATGTGTAATTTGGCCACCCTTCTTAAGTTAATGAACTTTATTTTTATAACAAAGGGAAATCCTACAAATTTTTAACAAAAAAAAAAGATAGATCGAATAGATAAAGGGATATACGCGCCCCCGCCATAGTTATCGCTATTATTGTTCATGTGAATAAAAAATGTGATATAATATACACATTATGATATGACAGGGAAACTTTAATTTTCAACGCATATTTGGGAAACCATGAAACTATTCAAATAATAAAAACTTAAAGCGATGCAATTAACTTTTTTCAGATTTGAATAAAAATGAAAAAGAAAGATTTAATCAATCTTTCATTTTTGCTCCAGTTTGTGAAAGTTAGTTTTCAATTCTCCAATACAAGGTTTAGAGTTGGTAAGTGTCTGCGGAAAATACAAGGTTTAGAGTTGGTAAGTTCCTGTGAAAAATACAAGGTTTAGAGTTGGTAAGTTCCTGTGGTAATACAAGGTTTAGAGTTGGTAAGTTCCCGTGGAAAATACAAGGTTTAGAGTTGGTAAGTGTCTGTGAAAAAAATACAAGGTTTAGAGTTAGTAAGTTCCTGTGGAAAATACAAGGTTTAGAGTTGGTAAGTTCCCGTGGAAAATACAAGGTTTAGAGTTGGTAAGTGTCTGTGGAAAATACAAGGTTTAGAGTTGGTAAGTTCCTGTGGAAAATACAAGGTTTAGAGTTGGTAAGTTCCCGTGGAAAATACAAGGTTTAGAGTTGGTAAGTTCCCGTGGAAAATACAAGGTTTAGAGTTGGTAAGTTCCCGTGGAAAAGCCAAAAAATGTTTTTGTTTCAATTTAAATTAAAGATTTTCTGGGTCCTCGTTTTCTAGATCTGGAGAGGGTCATAATTTTATGAGTTGTTTAGACATTTTCGAGTTTTCTTTGAAAGCTTTTTAATGGAACGTAGAGGTAATTTTAAGTGACCTTTTCCGATTCACAACGTTACCATTCAAATCTTAGTCTGAGAAAAACGACGTCTTTTAATCTAAAATTTCATTATTTTCAATTGCACGACAAAATGTTTCTTTTTGTTGTTTAAATAAAGGTTCAAAGGAATCGGACATGCCTTTCGATAAATTCAAGTAGAAAAATAGAAAATTGTTTGATTTTATTGCATTATGCTAAAATTTTAATCTTGCACAAAAGAAATAAGACCAAAACAAAAAATGAAAACCTTTGGAAGACGATATCTGGCCTCCGGAGAAGGGTTCCACATCAAGCTACGCGGCAAGGCTCATATAGTTATCTTGCGTGACCATAAACAATCTTATAGAGTTTCCCTTAGCATAATTGTAAATATATATACTTACATAAATTACATCTGAGTCTTATTAGGGTCCGTCCTCAGGGCCTCTTTAATGGTGACCCCGACGTGATAGACCAATATAAAGGCCATGAGGACGGACTCTAAAAAGATTTAGATATAACTTATTCCGGTATTTATATATATATATTTACGCGAAGGGAAACTCTATCAGATTGTTTATATAACACAAGAGATAACTATATGAGCCTTGCCGCGTAGCTTGATGTGGAATCCTTCTACGAAGGCCAGGTATCGTCTTCCTAAAACCTTTGATTAAATGGAATTTTTAAAGGTAGCATTTAATTTCTGGAAACCCGATATAAGCCTGTAACTTTTCTGTCAACCGAGTCGTTTTTGTTAAAACTGTTAGTTGTGATTTCAAATGAGGAATTTTAATTACAATTTAATCTTTTAATAAATTCTGTTTGAACATTTATTCCTTGATGTAGATACTTCATTAGTATTTTAACAACAAGTTAATTAATTAACATTTTGGTTAATTTGCCTCAACCCTATTCCAGCTGAGGGGGGGGGGGGGTGTCACTGATGTTTTTTGAAGATCATTTTAGGCTCAAATCAGGCCTTTATTATTAGTCCTCATGCATACTGCCTGAATGCCTTATTTTATCTTTTCAAGTCTAAATCTGTATTTAGACCTACTTCCAGTCAATGGACTTCGATTTTTGTAGCTCTTAGGAAAATCTTGAACAAAAAAAAAGATTTCACAATTTTTTCGTAGACATTTTGTATAGATTTCTTTAAAGAGAATGGACACATTTTCAATTTTTCTTGAATATACATTTAGTTTTGAAAAATTTTGCAAATATTTTTGCATATTTAAGTTCGCTATCTCAAGGGCTGTTCAAAAACGTATAATTTTAGGGATAATTATAGTTTGAGGCTGCAGGTATGAGTTCATTTATATTGTTTTTAAGGAGTTGTTATTAGCCAAGAAAACTGGAATTCCACAGTCCCAAGAGCAGTAGCTATCTCAGCAGAAATTATAAACAAGGTGGAGCAAAAATATAAAAAATATCATTTATTCAATTTTTGGAAATTTATCACACATAATATTTTCCGTTGTAGAGTGACTTTTTCACTCTGCTATTAAATTTCGATTTTCATACCTAACATTTCTCGTTTTAGGTTGAAAAAGTTACTTTATCACCCTACAACAGGATGATAAAGTAACTTTATTGACCTGCTATGAAATAAGTTAAATAAAATTGAATAAAACGTTTTTGCTGTGATTTTTTTTCTAGTTTGTTTTCGATAAAAATAAGAATATTTTGACACCTCACGATGTTCGGTGTGAAAATCGTTTCATTTTGATTTTTACACTCGTACATAATAATTATTTTTACACTCGTACATAATAATTATTTTTACACTCGTACATAATAATTATGTTTAATACTGGTGCATAATAATTATTTTTAATACTTGTACATAATAATTATTTTTACACTCGTACATAATAATTATGTTTAATACTGGTACATAATAATTATTTTTAATACTGGTACATAATAATTATTTTTAATACTTGTACATAATAATTATTTTTAATACTTGTACATAATAATTATTTCTAATACTCGTACAAAATCATTATTTTTATACTCGTACATGATAATTATTTCTAATACTCGTAAATAATAATTATTTCTAATACTCGCACAAAGATCAAGAATATCTGATCGTAATATTAAAGGACTTTCCAGTCTCCATAATCTATTTTTAAAAATTTTTGAAGTTATCCTTTTTTTCAATATATATAGAAAATGAAAATTTTCAGTTGCGTTTCTTTAAATTTAAAAGGAATTAAATGAAAACAAATCGAGAAAATCTTTTCAGACCGGAAAACGACGATATCTTCCTGATAAATAATCAGATAAATGGCTTTAAAAAACCGTGGTTACAGTATACAGTATAATTTTTTGTATTATTTTCGTCGTCGTTATAAAACAAATTTAAAAACCAGAGTTTAATCAGTCTCTCCCTTTAAAATTACGCCGACAATTTATTTATAATTAAATTATTGGCAACTCATTACAATACGTTCATATACTTCAATATAATTTAATATGTAGTAAAATATTACGCAAAATGTATGAAAATACTTTGATATGATCCGAAAAATAAGCAAACATAACTTAAAAATCATTTTAGAGATGATTTTTTGTAAATGTCTGGATGCTCTGTAAATGAACAAGGAAAAATTTCATTTGAAAAAAGAATGAAAACAAGAATGTATTTAAAAACAAGATGTACACCTTTTGGCCCAAACATACTTTATTTGGATTGTACTTTCTGATTTTATGTTTTCTTCTCTTTCCCTTAAATCATTAATTCGTTCATTTCCCCAGAACAGATGTTCTCCGAATAAAACCGGAGGATAAAGGGACTGTTCCCAAATTTGTAAATTATACATTTGACCGTATAAATGTCAAACGAGTTTGTTTGACATAGTGAATACAATGAAGAACGAGAACAATTTAGAATTGAATAAATCTAAAAGTAACAAACTAAATGGACCGTAAACGAACTAAATGGACCATAAAGAAACTAAATGGACCGTAAACGAACTAAAATGACCATAAACAAACTGAATGGACCATAAACGAACTAAATGGACCGTAAGCGAATTAAATGGACCGTAAACGAACAAAATGGACCGTAAGCAAACTTTTAACGAATGAATGTGCCCATCTCTATAATTTTACCCTTGAAATAAAACCTTGCACGAAAGTTTTAAAAAAAACATTTTTTGTTCTCTGACTTGATTATCTTTGGTAGGGAACAATAATTCATACTGTACACATGTTAAACAAGCAGAGACAATATATTTTAGAAAATATAAATGTTGGGAATCCACTAAACAAAATATTAGGTTTAAAATAAAAATAAAAATTACAAGATAAAGTAAAACTGCTCGCTGGGTTTTAATTTAATACTAAAACCAGTTCAAGGGAAGTGTTTACATGTTCTTTACGAAAACAGAAACCATATCTTGTCATATCAACTTTGATATTTTTTTTTAACTCACAAACACAAAGTAAAAACATTGATTGGGTAAATAATTATTGATAAATTTTCCTCACAATAATTACAATATAAATGACAATATTAATAACGTTTTTCAGAAAATTTGTCTAGCATTGGATTGGCCCGCCATTTACATTTTTTTCCGACTTTTACTCTTGCCCGACATTTACATTTTCTGACATTTACAATTACATGACATTTACACTTTCTGACATTTACGTTTTCTGACATTTACATTTTCATGAAATTAACTTTGGACCAAAATCCACCTTTTCCCCGACATTTACATTTGTCCATAATTACTATTTGCCCGCCATTTACATTTTTCCGTAATTACCATTTACCCGACATTTACATTAATCCATAGTTACTATTTGCCCGCCATTTACATCTGTCCATAATTACCATTTGCCCAACATTTTGATTTTTCCATAATTAGTTTTTGCCCGACATTTACGTCCATAATAACCATTTGCCCGATATCTAAATTTTCCCATAATTACCATTTGCACGACATTTTTATTTGTCCATAACTACCGGTTGCCCGAGATTTACATTTTACTATTTGCCCGACATTTACATTTGACCATAACTTATAATTACCATTTGCACGACATTTTTATTTGTCCATAACTACCGGTTGCCCGAGATTTACATTTTACCATTTGCCCGACATTTACATTTTTCCATAGTTACTATTTGCCCGACATTTACATTTGACCATAACTACCATTTTCCCGACATTTACGCCCTTAATAACCATTTACCCGACATTTACATTTGTCCATAATTAGTATTTGCCCAACATTTACATTGGCCTATAGTTACCATTTAGCCAACATTATCATTTATCCATAACTACCAGTTGCCCGAGATTTACATTTGTCCATAATTACCATTTGCCCGACATTTACATTTTTCCATAGTTACTATTTGCCCGACATTTACATTTGCCCATAATTACCATTGGCCTGACATTTACATTTGTCCATAAATTACCATTTGGCCGACATTTACATTTGTCCATTATTTAGGCGGAAAACCTTTTGGAAGATTCTAGCATTGAGGTTTTCCCAATATACTCTGATAAAAACTCATTCAAGGAAAACTACCTTCTTTTTACACAAATCATAAAAAGTTTTGAACGTTTGATACTAAAAATATCATGTGAAATAAAAGTCTTACTTTTTGTAAAGAGATCTTTGAAGAAAAAAAATCTTATCATTTCGTATTTAATTTTTGGATTTCATTTGGATCACTTCAAAACAATTTTAATTTTATAACATTTTCTAAATTTTTGAATAATCATTAAAACAATTTTTAAAAAAAATCATTTGTCAAAACTTCATTAATTGTCTTTTAAATCTGTTTATTGCAAATATAGCTCTATTAAATCAGATATTTTTGAGAACATTTTTCTGAGAATTTTTTAATATTATTGCAAACAAAGAGTTTGAAAAATAGTTGATTCGAGCAGTTTGTAAAGGAATAAAATCAGGATTTCAGGCCGTGGTAAGTAGCTTATTAATTATCCAAAATATTAAAAAGACGACTCATTAAATTTTAAGTTTAGAAGGTTGAAAGGAATTGAGTTTTTGCCACAAACTTAAATTTTCTTATCCCTATATCTCTGCAACCGGATGGTGTAAACCTTTGATCTTCAAACATCGGGTTGCAAAGAAATAAGGTCAGAAAAGTTTGAGTTTGTGGCCAAAACTCAGTTTTTTTGTTCTTTTTTTTCCTAAAAATAGTTTCTAATTCGTAAACTCAATAACTGTTCATGTAAAAAGGTCAAGAAAACCAAGGTTGTCAGAAAAAAACAAGGAATTATGTTCATACTACGTCTGATCCTCTCTAAAGTATTATCAGATATCATATATGAATAACCTTATGCTTTCACTACTACAATCTCCGATGTTAAAAAAGTGTATGCCGCTTTATATAGATAAAGCTTGAGTTGACTTTAAATTTATGGAGATTCGGGTTTCTATGATAAAAAATGCTAATTTATGTTTAGAACCATTAAGAATGCTAACACTATAACGAATGCTAATTCTATTATAAAGAATGCTAATTTTGGGATTAAGAATGCTAATTCTATGATCAAACATGCTAATTCTATGATAAAAAATGCCAATTCTATGATAAAGAATGCTAATTCTATGATAAAAAATGCCAATTCTATGATAAGGAATGCTAAAACTATGATAAAGAATGGTAATTTATGTTTAAGAACCATTTAGAATGCTAACACTACAATGAATGCTAAAGAACGCTATTTTTGTGATAAAGAATGCTAATTCTATAATAAAAAAATATTTTGGACTTTGAGACCTCGTAGCCCCTCTAGTCTTTATGCACGTATTAGTGGGAGTTGCGACTAAAGCAAATGTATCCGTTACATTTAAAACCTTATATTTATTAATGTTGTTTGGAAAAAGTAGCAAAAAGCTAATTCAATACTTTAAAATACATCTTTTGAAAGTTTCAAAACTATTCTTTATTTACCCTTTGACAAGGGTTTGCATAAACTATCAATAAATATATTTACATTTTGCTTACATCATTTTTATTTCAAATATTCATATTTTGAGTTAACATTGACGGTAATGGTTTCTATTCATTTTTTTTTTTGGAAAATTTTATTGACCATTTTTGATTAAAAAAATGTAAGAAAGATTGTATTGTATTCTTGAGTAGGGAGGAGGGCCAAGCCTGTGCAAATGCTGTTTACAATAAAACTTATACCTCTTTAGGCATAGCACAGTGATCTTGCCAGGGTATATTTGTTGCATAAAACATGCTGGGTCGACTCAACTCTGGGTAGTTCAGACTAGACAGTACGACTGAATGCAAATAGAGTATATGTTGTAAGGGATCGGTTGGGCTCGAATCAGGAAACTTTTAGAGTCGGGTCAGCGTTAGCAAGCATTTTTTAATAAACATTATTTTTTTAAAGATTGGTCCCTCGGACCATTTGTCCAGTATCCATGTCCAAAGCATCTGCAGTGGATTAGATATACCCTTTCTGGATACTCAGGTACAAATTAAAGGGACAGTAAGCGTAATTTCAAGTGACTCTCCATGCAAAGATGGCAATGTCCAATTCACAACGGTAACCTGAAGAGTTTTGTCTTATCTAGTATGAATGAGACATCAATGTTCATAATTTTGAAAACTGATTATTTTCAACTGTGGGTTTTCTACAACAGTAACTTGGGCAATGCGCATTTCTACTTCAGGAAAACGGCTATATCTTCCCTATTATTGATCAAATTTCAAGTGTACCGTTGTGAATCGGGCATTTTCATATTTGCATAGAGGGTCACTAGAAGTTACGCTTACATTCCCTTTAAGATCTTTTTTTCTGTAGATATGTGTGTTTATTAATTGTAACGACTCAGAGGTTGAACTTTTTAGTTGAAATATCGCTAAACTAATTCAGACTTCAGAGACTCATCGTAAGTTCGGAACCTCACGGGCAGCCGTAGTACATTTGAATTTCCGAGACAGGTCAACCTTTCCGGTCCCAGTTTGTACTGTATCGCCCGGACATTTGGTTAAAGGAACTCAATAGGACTAGCCGGTGCAACAAGGTTGACGCGGTCTGACTTCGGGTTGAATTTACTTTTACTAAAGGGTAAGAGGGGATTGATAATTTAAATCTGTGAAAAAGAATCCAAATCATAATTAATTTGAAATTCGTGTTATTTAAATTGAAATTATTATTAACTTGGAACTCATCCAGATCTTCAATAGGTCAAACCCGTGAAATATAAATTGATCTAGAAATTATTGACCACAGAAAATATTTGACTTATGGTTTAAAATAATAACAATATTTTTTTAATTCTTAAACATCAAACCCCATAATCCAATTGTAAAATTATGGGAGTATGTATAATGTATGTTTTGTGTTTGGTGTTATTGCTCTTTTATTTCTGCAGTATTATCCTGGACTGAATGCAAATATAAATGATATGTATGTATTATTATATAAATATACAATTAGATGAACAAATATGAAATCATAAAAAATGCTGATGTTAAGGAGCTGTCAAAGACTTTTCAATGATCCCCTTGCATTTAAGTTCTACAATGATAACCAATAATCTATGAAATAAAGCTCTTTGCTTATATATATATATCTATGGCTGGCCGAACGGGTGAACCAAACGTGCTGAAATTCTTTGCATCCCGGAAATAACAAAGGCTAAAAAAATTCCAACATTTATTCTATTTCTTTAAAATTCCACGGTCTACGCTGGGGACTTCAGCTAGTGATACCTCTATATAAATATATAACAAGTTGACAATTTACGATACTTTTTCTATCTGAAACTATTGAAATTGAAAAATGTCAACTTATTTTAGTTGTTTTATCTGAATCGATTGAAAGTTTTTTTTCTATCATTGAAACCATACTGACAATTAAAAATTTACAGGGTCGCTCCAAAGTTATATTCACAAATAACGAACAATTTATAAAAAGTAGAAAACTTATTTCCTGCTATACAGTTTATTTTATAAGTATTGAGATAAAAAAATAGTTGAAGTAACAAAAAAGCATATTAATAATCTAATTCAATTTAATTCAACAGAGTGGTAACCTACAGTCTAGTTCCAATCTTTTCCTGAAAATACATCCACAATTTAAACATATTAATAAGGTAAGATTTTATGTAAATGTCAAAATGTTTTAAAGAAACTAAGTTTTTGCCACAAACTCAAATGTTCTTATCACAATATCTTTGGAACTTGAAGGTGTAAACCTTCAATATTTCAAACTTAAAAAATTTGATCAAACAGAATTCATAGTTTAAGATATCTAAGGTTTATGACATTGGGTTGTAAAGATATGGGAATTAGAAAATCAGAGTTTATGACAAAGACTCAATTCCTTTTAACGTCATATATTCTTGTCTTGGATGTGTAAAAGTTATACCGGTAAAGCCACATGACTCAAAACGTGCCATCTTCTTGTCACGGACATGGACTATTGTCATGCCATAACTTATAACGTACCATCTTCTTGGAACGGACAGCGTAGTATCCGTGACAAAATACGATTAAAAACGTGCTAAACTGTTTACATATTGTGACACTAATCATACAATTACAACACGGACTCACAAGGAACAATATAATCTTATGTAAAAAAGTAAAAAAAGTAAAAAAAGTAAAAAAGTAAAAAGAGTAAAAAAAGTAAAAAAAAGGAAAAAAGTAAAAAAGTAAGAAAGTTTCTTTAACCCACTTCTGTCATTATAAAACTCTGCATACATCTTGAGAAATACTATAGTTGGATAGCAGACAACATTTTCATAATATGTTGTTTGTAAAAAAAACAATCAACTATATGCGCTTAGATATTTTGTTGAGAGCGTTGCATCAAAGAATAAATATTATCATCTACAAACATTTTCAAACTCTTATTTTTATCAATTTAAAAAGACTTAAAACATGTTATTTAGCTAATATTGCAACCCCATAGATCAAGCTAATATAATTATTTTGTCTTATATCTAGTTAGTTAGTTTTGCGAAGGAATGAACATTGACTATTATCTAGAAACTGTATAGTTTTTACACTAAAAATATTACTACTCACTTGACGCATTTAAGTGAAATTTTACCACATTTAATTTTATTTGAAGTATTTTATGTTTCCAAACACATTTAACTTGTTTTCTTATGACCTGTTTATAAAAAATCTAAAAATAAGGTTTTTTTCTCATTCATGTGAAATAAAAAATAAAAAAGTCGTACCGTCCATGATTATAGGGGTGGGCAAAGTTCGGTTAACGAAACGGAGGTTTTCGAAAAATAACGTAAGAGTCTGTTCACGTACGGCAAAAACTGTTTAAATCGTTGACGAAACGGATAAGCCGTTTTTGAAACAAAATAACGGTTACAAATGTTAACTATAAAGCTAAAAACGTTAAATTTCGTTATTTTTTGATGAAAATTGCATGCAGTTTTTTATTTTAAAAATTTAAGGCGTTTTGATGTTTTTAAATGTTTATAAACCGTTAAAGAATTTTTTCACCGTTAACGCCGTTATTACTGTAATATACCGTTAACGGCTGTGCCATTAACGATTTTTTAACCTTTAACGAAATTTGTTCACCGTTAATGCCTTTATTTTATTTTTTTAATTCTATTTTTTTATTTTTTATTTTTATCAATTTTAATGGTTATTATATCGTTAGAACTGACGAGGGTTAACCCAGACCGAAATATATTTTCAATAAATGTGGAACTAACATCTACTGTTTTAAACTACAGAGGTTTGGTCCATCATCATCACCGAATTTTAAAGTTAATGCCTTTAATACTGTAATACATGGTTTACATCTGTGCCGTTGACAATTTTTTTGCGCCATTCATTTTGTAATAACGGTACCATTAATGGCTAGAGCCAATAACGATTGTTGAAAAATTTCCGTTAACGCCGTCAATAAAATTTAGATCGTTAACTAACAGTAATTTAATAAAAAAACGGAAAATGCCGTAAACGGAACAAACATTCCGTTCTTACCTTTAAAATTAACGGCTAACTGAAGTTTTATTTTTTAATGGTTGGAACTAACCGTTAACAAAACAGCTAGAAAAAGTTGGACCGGGCCCAGTCCTAATGAATACCATATCCAATTTATTTCTTCCTCATGTTTAATTCAGAATGCAGCCAAATTTCTATTACAATTGTTGGCTTGAATGCCATGACGCAACAATGAAATGTAAAAACAAAGGAATATTTAAAATTGCCCTCCATTTTTGGAAATCATCTTTTGGAAATGCCAAGAATAATACTATTATTGACAGTTTTGCGTTGGCTACAATGAAAATCATGCATTATTAGGCATAAAAGGGCACAGTTTCTTTAGATTGAATAAATGATATCTCTTCACTAATTTCTTAATTAAGGCTGTGCATGATTTTGTTCTGAATGCCAACTGGACTCATGCCGTTATACTTTACGATTCTAATATTCCTGCAGTACTAGATCTTCAGGTAAACAATCTATATACAGTTAAATCCTTAATACTTACTGTTTCCGCATATTTATGGCTATTTATTTATTTTCGCAAGTAGTGAGATTTACGTAAAATAGTATAAAAAAATTGCCAAGACAACATTTGATAAATTGTTTCGATGTATGGCTCATTTAGGGTTTAACTGTATATCAAGTTGTAATCTCTTCTTGACTGTATGTTTCTTTGTCCGATCATACATCATAAACCCCTGGACCGATTTGCCTCAAACTAGGATTGAGGAACTCAGGAGATCAATAGGAATGTTCTTAGCTTTGTTTTGAGATTTTAAATTAGGTTGGTAGACTTTTAGAGGGAAAAAATAGTTAAACTCGTAATTTACGATATACGGTGGGACTAACACTTACAACCCTGGGCAACGCTGGGTCCCTAAGCTAGTACTAAATAGATAACATTCTTACTGGTTACTCCTCCAAACCAGTTAATTTTAGGATTGTCGTTGATTAACGTCACGGATAAGCCAGTCAGGCAAATGCTAAATTAACCCTATCTCTGCTGGGGTACTCGAAAACCAGGATACCCGGGGGGGGGGGGGTAAATTAAATTATACCGATATTTAACAACACTTTTCCCACTCATAGACCCAAAAATGTCTGTCTGGGATATAGTTGGGCAAAATAAAAGCAATGAACAGTTTTTGAGTTATGTCTGAAGGGTTCTCATACGGGTTAAATTCACAATTGTTGCTTGAAAGATAGTTTCTGCCGGCTCTTGGTTAAATTAGATAATTCCGAGAGTTAGAATTTTTTTATTATTATTGAAATACGTATAATGTCACATTTTTAGTTATCAAATCATTGATTTTCTATACTTCATCATTTAATTTTGCAAAACTTTAGCGACTAGAAGTTTTGGTTTATACTTTATATTTCAAATTCACAATGGCTTGATGCTAAATTGAATAATAAACAATTGCTTTGAAGAATGTGTCAATAAAATATGTTCAACTAAGAGATCTAAGGAGCTGAATTTAGAAAACGATTTACTCTTTAATAAGCTTTTATATTTTATTCACTTTGTTTTCCTAATAAAAATAAATAAATATGACAAATTATACATTTTTGGACAGTTCTTGAATAAGCTAATTCAAATTTACCAAAAAATGGGCGCAAATAAGCAAAATAAGTTTATCTGATAAATACATATCACATTTTATTTGAAATAAAGGGACTATGAGCTGTAAACGTAATTTCAAGTGACACTCCATTTAAATTAAAGAAAGTCATGTACGATTAACAACGGTATCCTTGAAACTGAGATAAAATTGTCAGAATTCAATAAATATTCGGTCGAATGTTCACATCAGTAGATGTTTATACAGTTACAGTTGTGAATCTAACATGTCCCTCTTTCTAAATGGAGGATCACTCAAGATTACCTGTGCAGTCCCTTTAAAATTAAATGGGCAATTTTTTAGATTAAAATTAGGAAAAAATTTACACATTTTCCAGGGGTAAAAAGATAAAATTTAAATTAGAAAAGGCATCAAATGTTTTTAAAGATTGCAATTTTTTTACATTATTTTCTCACCAATTGATTTTTTACATTATTTTCTCACCAATTGATTTTTTACATTATTTTCTCACCAATTGATTTTTTACATTATTTTCTCACCAATTGATTTTTTACATTATTTTCTCACCAATTGATTTTTTACATTATTTTCTCACCAATTGATTTTTTACATTATTTTCTCACCAATTGATTTTTTACATTATTTTCTCACCAATTGATTTTTTACATTATTTTCTCACCAATTGATTTTTTACATTATTTTCTCACCAATTGATTTTTTACATTATTTTCTCACCAATTGATTTTTTACATTATTTTCTCACCAATTGATTTTTTACATTATTTTCTCACCAATTGATTTTTTACATTATTTTCTCACCAATTGATTTTTTACATTATTTTCTCACTAATTGATTTTTTCAGAACCAGCTAACTGATTCAGAACTGAACATTCTTTCCTACAAAATTGATGGTATTTTAAATTAAAAATAATTTTCTGAAAAATTACTTTTTTTTTCTCTTCAGAGAATTTTCTATAAATTTTTCTAATTTCAAAATGTTAGTTGCAATTTGTTGATGAAGATTTTTTTTCAATTGAGGAGATGATTTCAGCGCACTTCTACATTCAGTCAGAAGAAACAATATGGTCAATTTCTTGATCGGATTTTCACCAACAATAATTCCACAGTTCTTTAAACAATGCAGGTATCGTTTTTGTAAAAAAAATGGCACAAGAACGCCTGAACCAAATCGGACGTCGAAACTTTTGTGTGATCTCGGTATCCACACAATGACAATATTTAAAGGAATTAATTTTCATATTTTTATTCAAATACAAAGCATGAGATAATACAAATAAAAAAATCACAATTTTACTATGTAGTTTGGACCCGCCTAACCAGAGTAGGTTGTTTTTATTGGTTGGCCCATAACCACATTCAATGCAGATAACT
>NW_019397847.1:73115-74441 GCF_000591075.1 Eurytemora carolleeae | reverse complement strand
CTCCGTATACGCTCCGGATGGGATGAAATGATGCCACATAAATAAGAATTTATAAAAAATGAAATTCTAAAATTAAAAGAGATGATGAAGTAAAATCTGTATGCTCCCTAACAAGTATTAAAACAAGTTAAGCAGAAACAGTTTTCTTGAAGAACATAGTAATTTTCATTGTAATAATCGGATTTACTTTTCTTCCTAAATCTTGATTCTATCCCTTTTACCCTGTTATATAGCATAACATAATTTAACCTAACAAAGTATATATTTAATGTGCTGGGTTGTCCCCCTCTCTATTCTTCAATACCTTTTCCTCTATCCACTTCTTTTCCTCTTTATTCTTCAATACCTCTTCCTCTATCTACTCCTAGCTTTTCCTCTTTCTTCTTCAATACCTTTTCCTTTATCTACTCCTTTTCCTCTTAAATCTTCAATACCTTTTCCTCTATCTACTCCTTTTCCTCTCTATTCTTCGATACCTTTTCCTCTATCTACTCCTTTTCCTCTTTCTTCTTCAATACTTTTTCCTCTACCTACACCTTTTCCTCTCTATTCTTCCATACATTTTCCTCTATCTACTCATTTCCCTCTCTATTCTTCAATACCTTTTCCTCTATCTACTCCTTTTCCTCTCTATTCTTCAATAACTTTTCCTCTATCTACTCATTTCCTTCTCCTTCACCTACCTCTCTTTGCTTTCCTTTAGTTCTAAATTATTTTTGTTTCTTTTTTATTTTAATATATTATGTATTTATCGCTGAACAAGGGCCTCTCATTCAAAACAAATAGAAAAAAAGTGTGCCTATTTAGTCAAATAAATCTTTATATAGCTCTATCTATCTATCTATGCTGTTTAAAATGTTCGAAATTTTAACCATTTTTCATTAATTCAATATTACCAACAAAATTGAGTGTTTTCCGCAATATAATATTAAAAATGAAACAAATAAAATCTTGCTTAGTGATGGGCATTGTTTTCGTAAACGAAAGAAACTTTTGTGTACGAAAGAAGGACGAACGACTTGGATGGTTTAGAGAAATGAAAAAACGAAATTACTTAACAATCACTGAGAAAACGAAAGAACTAGATGGAAAAGGAACAAATAAAGCCATTTTTTAACAAAACGAAATGAAAAAAGCTACAGTCATCTCAACAGCCAGGCTTTCAAATTAGAGATTACGTGTTTTCTTTCCCTACATTTATTTGCGTAATGAGAAGTATGTATCATGCATCATAATTTCTACAACTTTGCTTCATTTTCCATTTAGATACATAATAATAATAATAATAATAATAATAATAATAATAATAATAATAATAATAATAAT
>NW_019397847.1:71503-72940 GCF_000591075.1 Eurytemora carolleeae | reverse complement strand
CTAGCTTGAGATCTTATACATTACTAGCTTGAGATCTTATACATTACTAGCTTGAGATCTTATACATTACTAGCTTGAGATATGCCCGATTTACAACAGTACCATCGAAAGCTCTGTCGATTCAAGTATGAATTAAATATCCATGTTTTTGTTTATTGAAACTGTTGATTTTTATTTGTAGTTTCTCTGCAAAAGTGACATGGGCATTTCTTGCTTTTAATAATTTTAAAAATTATCAGAATTAAACCCTTATTTGAGGCAGTGAAATGACGTTGTCTTCCACATATTTAATCAGATTAAGGTTTCAAGGGTATCGTTGTAAATCGGGAATCGCTTTCTTTGCAAGGAGGGTCATTTGAAATTACGCTTACAGTCCCTTTAAGTTAAGATTAATACTTTTTGTTCCTAAAAACGAACAAAAAATGTCACACATTTTCTATTAAACTCTGGGTGTATGTAATATATACAGTTGTACATCTGCTAATCCTTAACTACGCAAAACTTGTAATGCGACTAGACTAGCTACGTATTGTGATTAGCTTAGCTACGATGATATATATATATATATACCTGCGCAAATCTTATAAATACGTACATATTAACTTAACCTGTGAAATAGATTGTTAAATACACATTAGTTGGTATAGACTCTGCTTTGATTATTGGTTGTGAGCATGAGAGCTTTAAATCCCAGTTAGATCTCCTAAAGCCAGACCTTTACTATCGCATAAATTTTACCTTCTTCCAGTTTTCAGTCATAATGCAGGAGTTTTTCTTATGCACAATCACAGAAGTTTTCAATAAATCCTGGAAGAAAAAATGGCTGCCTTTTGATTATTTATTGTGTTTAGGGGAAGAGGGCTGATTGCTGAAGGAGCTCAGTTTATGCTTATGAATACAGATATACAGGTTGGTATAGGGAAACTTCCAAAATAATTCCCCCCCCACCCCACCAAAATATGATTTTAAAAAGGTTTGGTTAGCAATCACTATAAAAGAAACAAACTTTTCGAAATTACAAACTTTAATTTTTAAATTAATATTGTGAGAAATATTTCAAGCTTTCTGCTCAAAATGTTGTAATTTCAAAAAGTTCACAGTGTCAGTGCTTTTTTATTCAATAACAGTTTACGGCTACACAAAACCCAGTATGCAATGACTCCAATGACCGGATCGACTTTTAATTATCACAAACGTTGGCCATTGATTTACATCACTCTTGACCATAGAGAATAGAATATATAGAGAGGAATTTAATGGAAAAAAGTGTAAAACGGCCATTTTGTTGTACTGTTTCCATACTGCAGGTGTACTTCACATATTTATGCTATATAACCTGTTGGGCCCTGGAATATCATTATATAGAAAATCTAAAATTATTGTTAAAAGAAAACCAAATTATGAAATAGGCTGGTTTCATAATTGACCAATGATCAT
>NW_019397847.1:6644-71243 GCF_000591075.1 Eurytemora carolleeae | reverse complement strand
GCATTAATAATATTTTCTTTAACATTTTTTCAAAAGAAAAGTTTAAGATTGAATTTAAGGTTCTAAACCCGACTAATTCCCTGCAGCAGGTTAGTTTTTCCATTTATACTACCCAGCGGGGTAAAAACTGTCAAAAAGACGAAAGCAGTTGTTTTAAATAAGTTTTTGAAATGTTTGATCTTTTCATTTTTAGAAAATAATAAAGTGTAAGATTCTCGGTATTCTTTATTTTTATGGTTTGAAATTGATTGTTAATACTTAAAATGTAAAAGATATAGAATAGTAGATAATAAATAGAAATAAATACTTATTGCATGTTATTAAAGCTATAACATATATTAACATACCCACATCCACAAATATAGAATTAAATTTAAAATCAAATTTCCACGGATTTCTTGTGTCTATATTAGCTTTAATTAAAAACTAAAAATATGTGTTTAAGAAGATAACTATCAATTTCAAATGATATATTGTAGTTTTTCTATCTTGAAAGGCGTTTATCTTTGTATATTACTTTCTGTTTTCCTGCAGTAGAAACGCGAAAGTCATTTTCGTAGAGATCTCAAAATTTAGAATAATCAGTTCTCCAAATTATAACAAATTATATCTTATTCGTACTTGTCAGATTCCGTTGTGAATCAGACATTGCCATCTTTGCTTTAGACGCATTAGAAATTACGTTTACAGTCCCTTTAATGTTTTCACAATTTTAGGAGCTAGGGCGAAGGTTAGGGGTCTGTAAATACGGTGAATCTTGCAGGTAAGAGAGTAATCATAGTAATTTCTTTTTCACACCAAGACATTTAGTCTTTGCCACAAACTCAATATTATAATCCCCATATCTTTGAAACCAGATGGGACACACTTTTGTTATGTAAAACTATTTTGTTTTTTCAAACTTATTTGATCCACGAAATTCATAGTTTGAAATATCTATGGTCTACGACATTGGGCTTTTCAAAGATATCGGGTTTAAAAATCAGAGTTTGTTGCAAAGATTCAATTCCTTAAACTGTTTGGTCCTCTTGTCGCATTTTAACAAGCTTTCACTTTCAATCCTAAATGAACCAATTAAACATTAAGTTTTCGTTGTTTTCTTGTATACTTTCGTTTCGGCGGCCGGACCAAGTGAATTTTTGTTTCGGCAACATAATTGTGAAAATCTATAGGATATTTCTTGATATTTCTTGAATAGTTGATCTGGAAATATCAAGTTTGAAACATCGATTATTTTAATAGATTTTTCTTAAATAAACATTTTTGGATCAATACGCCTTGTTTTACATTATTTTTGTAATTCAATCGACATGCGTTGGGGGGGGGGGGTGCAATGGCGACTCATCCCCTCCCCTGGATAGGTAAATTATATGTTTTCCAGGGAGGTTTTAGGCCCAAACGGGTGCTGAGCCACCATCTGGAATGAAAATAATTTAAATGGTTTGTTTGCATTATTTCGGTTCATTTCTGCGTCATAATAACTTATTTTTGAATCATTATTCATAATATGTTAACACAGAGAAATTAAGGGGTTTATCCTACTAATGTAAATACTAATTAAACGTAAATACTAATTAGAGTATTGGAAGAAACTAATTCCACACTGTGCTATTCATTGATTTCTCAAGGAGTCCTATAGACTTCTTCATAATTTAATTTACAATTTTCAATTCATACCTTGCAACCTGATGGTGTATATATTTCAAACTTTGAGAAACTAAGTCTTTACCACTAACGGACACAAAAAAAGGGAAACAACTTGGTTAAAAAGTGTTTAAAAATCTCAAAACATAAAAGAGCACAACGCGACGGAGAGTTTTGGAATTTTTTTTAAAATTGCATTATTATATAATGAATTAATTTGTGTTCATACTAATCCTTTGAAAATAAAAAACACGAGAAAACACAAAAAATTTTCAGTTTTGTAAATTATATTAATAAAATGAATGAATAAGCGTGTGTCAATACAAAAACTTAGAAAAACTCCTCCTCAAAGCAAACAATTCATTAGAGAAGAAAAAACATGAAAGTTTGGACGAGAAACTTGTTTTGTTTTCATTTCTTTTCAAAGTAATGAAAAGACATCTTTTTTTACTTTTCAGTCGTAGATTTCTTCTTAACTATCGTTCATAAAAGCTGTAATGAAAACGGAAAATCAAAAATAATATCCCAAAAAAATTATTCCAAAACAAACAAAAAAATAATTGCAGAGTCCGAAAAATATTTTATGTTTTTAACATTACACTTCTTTAAGAAAATATACGCATTTTAAGGGCCTTGGAATTGTCATTGGAATGTGTGGGTTTTGAGTGCAGGGTAAAATAAGTTTGCAAAAACAATTTGAAAAACTTGTAAAATCTGCTTCCTTCTGACATAGACTTTTCTAAAAAAGTGAAAGATTTTCTAAAAATCAACGTGATTCAAAACAGATTTTAAGTTTGGAATTGATAAACCAGACATTCAGGCAGTAGTATGCCTCAGGACTTAAAGCTTTGTCCAATATCCTTCATCAGTCAAAGGTTTAAAGGGCAACGTTGTGAATCCAGGAATGGAAGGTCACTTGAAATTACGCGTATAGTCACTTTAAAATTTTTGTCCTCAGGCCTAAGGTGGACAACTATTTGAATTGAATTTGATTTGATTCTAAAATTTGAACAGACTCAGACAAACACATTTCGTGCTATAATAAAGAAACACTCACGGGCAGCCGTGTACATTTGAATTTTCGAGCCAGGTTAACCTTACCGGTCCCAGTTTGTACTGTATCGCCCTGACATTGGGTAAATAAAGCAGACACTCAATGGGACTAGCCGGTGCAACAAAGTTGACGTGGCCAGACATTAGGTTGAATTTACTTTTACTGAAGGGTCACTGCGTGCACTGAAGGCCAAGGATGTAGGGGTGGTAGGGGCTAGATGAACCCCCCCTCGTGCTAGGAACCAAATAATTCAAGATTATTGTGTAACGCACGACGGAATAATTGAATTGAATGAAACCAGATTGAATGGCAGCTCATTAAAGAAAACAATAGAGCTAGGATTTATACCTTTTGTCACAATAAAGTCTCAATTTGAAGAAACTATTTTCAAACTTTAGAAACGCAAAACTCAAAAGGCACAGCTTTGAAAAAGAAAAAAAACATAATTTATCTAGGGAGGGGGTGGGTGGATGGGGGGGGGGGTAATACATTTGGTTTTCTTGGTATTATGATAAAGCATGTTCTTTGAATTGGAGTACATCAATGAAAATAATCAAAACTCAGTATTTTTGAAAAATAATAAGTTTCTTTTTTACATTTTATTAATGTATATTATTTGAACGTTCACTATTCAAAAAACAAGCACTCAGGAAATAAGTCGTTGTTTTCAGGGTTTTTTTTTCAAATCAAAATGTTATATTTTTTGATTATCTTGATGCTAAAATGTTAATGCTAAAAAGTGAAAATGATGTTAATGCTAAAAAGTGAAAAATTGGGAGAACTTAAGTTAAAAAGGATCACGTCGGTTCGAACAATCCTTATCTACACTGCTTTGGTCGCCTAGATACATTAGAATAGATTGCTTATGCAGACTATATAGCTGAAAATTGTACAACCCCTTGTACATCATAAATATAAATCATACGAAAAGGTCAGTGGATACGTTTTACTTCTCGTGGTCAATCTATAGACATTTATTTTAATTGATCAGTATCTTGTCAATCTACATTATGTGTATTATACAGGCCGGTCCTCTATACAAAATAAAACATTCCATAGAATGTGTCTACGGAGAATAAACAATACTTCCCGCAACTCTTTTTATGGACGTATCTAGTACAGGGCGCTGAATTCATATGTTCAATTTCAGCTGGAACACTCCGGTATGTAGAAGGCGACATCAAGTATCTAATCTAATTTATATATGTTTGGTCGGCAGCTCCCGGCTTAGAAGGACTCAGAGTTGGTTCGTCAATAATCCAATTAACTTAATCATCATAACTCATTATTTCTAAGACTCTTTTCTTTTAATTTCCAAAAATGATTATCCTACATATTAAATAAATAATTTGAGAAAAACCATAAATTTCCCCCAAAAAATATATAAAGAAAACTTTTTAAGTGAAAACTATGTGTGAAATGAGCCAGTGATATTTCAATAAAGCACCCAGAAACAGTTATTAATTATTATTTTTAAAAATTTTAAAAAATTAGTCTTTGCCATAAACCCAAACTGTCTAATCCCTATATTTTTACAACCTAATATTTCAAACTTCGACTATTTGATCTTACAGATTCAGAAATATCTGAGGTTTACAACATAGGGCTGCAACATCAGAGTTTGTGGCTAGGACTCATGACTTACTTACTTACGAGTCATGACTGGTTGTAACAGATCCACCTATATCACGGGCAGCCGTGGTACATTTGAATTTCTGAGCCGGGTCAACCTTTCCGGTCCCAGTTTGTACTGTATCGTCCGGACATTGGGTAAATAAAGCAGATACTCAATAGGACTAGCCGGTGCTACAAGTTTGACGCGATCAGACTTTAGGTTGAATTTACTTTTACTGAAGGGTCAGAGGTGCGTGATATATACAGTAATTGGATAAGTTTTAATTGTTTTCAAAAATTCAAATTAGTGCCTTTCATCATTTTTAATTCAATATTTGTTTAGTTTGGATCTGCAGACAGCTCTCCAGCTTGATGCTTTGCTTGTTATTACACTGGGGCTGAAAAACATGAATTTTCAGGTTTGTTTTTAGGAAATCTTTTTTATTTTTACCCGACATTGAATACACAGAAATATACAGAATTTATGTGTCGTTTTTTGGAGCTTTTTTGAAGCGATTAGGTCATGAAGGTTTCAGTTTTGAAGAATAATTGGCAAATCCCCAATTGTAACAAACTCAAATTTTCTAATCTCTATATCTTTGAAACCTGATTGATGGTCACAAACGTAAAAATATAATAAAATCTTAGACTCTCTGCAGAGACTCTCTTCTGAAGAGGACTCGTTCTCTCTGTTATTAGACAAGGTTTACTATAGATCTTTTAAGATGACCCAAACATTGAAGATATTCAATCAATCTTTGTAAATTATCAGAATATTAAACACTAGGTTTTTAGGGCCTTTCGTGTCCATCTTCTATTTCAACAATGAACATTTTTCTCTTTTTATGCATTGTAAAACAAAAAATGAAAAAAATAACGGATTTAAATAAAAATTTCGTGGATTTTAGAATTTGATGCAAATCGAATTTTGTTGGAGGCAAAATTTTGATTATCTATAAACCTTCCCTGGGGACATATGAGGTACCACACAAAATTTTGACCCAATCGGTTCAGCCGTTTTGACAAGCAAAGTATATATAGATAGGAGAGAAATCTTAAATATACAGAACTCTATATACTCGCATAACTGTTAACTGCGAAAGTTCAGTTTTTGGGTCTTGAAAGCACAGTGTATACTGTATATAATATACAATATGGGACCTATAAACTGTGCATGGGAAAAAAAACAAATAAGTTTCGACCTACTGATAAAACGCAGTTTCAATGAATAATGTCATTATGTCAACGTTTGCAACATTAAATCATTTATATATGTACAACGTACTGCAGTTTTACAGAATATCATGTTTCCACAATTTTTACTACATGGGTCCCCAGTAAATATTGTTATAACATTTCTTTATTAATTATTAGAGTGAGAAATATGAGATGGTTAAACCTGCAGACTGCAAAACTGATCAGGTATAAGTTATATTTAGGTTAACACATAAATCCATAATCCATAAACCAGAAATTTTCAAGACTATAGTTCGACTTTGAAGTGTTGCAATGCCTTGGCCTTTGATTTAACCTCACTAACTTACTCATAACTTATTTCAGTACTGGACATGTACTGTACAGTTTAGTCCTGGACATGTACTGTACAGTTTAGTCCTGGACATGTACTGTACAGTTTAGTCCTGGACATGTACTGTACAGTTTAGTCCTGGACATATACTGTACCGTTTAATCCTGGACATGTACTGTACAGTTTAGTCCTGGACATGTACTGTACAGTTTGGAACTTTATACCTTGCTTTTAGTTTTTAAGAAGTTATTTGCTTGAGAGTTTGCAACCCTTGGACACGGGCAGCCGTATACATTTGAATTTCCGAGCCGGGTCAACCTTTCCGGTCCCAGTTTGTACTGTATCGCTTGGACATTGGGTAAATAAAGCAGACACTCAATAGGACTAGCCGTTGCAACAAGGTTGACGCGGTCAGACTTTAGGTTGAATTTAGGGTCAGAGGTGCGTGTGAATCATGTGGGTTGGATAAAAAAGAACACTATCCTACAAATTGTGTCAAAAAGGAAAAAAAAACTGCATAATTTTCAATATATAAAGATTACAGGGCCACCCACAAAGAATGAATCTTAAGAGACGACTGTAAAGAGCTTATTTAGTCCTTTTTCTTACAATTCCTGCACGTCAAAAACGACTTTTCAAAATCATTTTGGGAAGAATTAAAATACCAATTTGATGGCAGAAATCAATCATCAGAAATCATATTTTAATGGTTTTGAGTCGGCATAAAAGTCTATTTTGTTATGTGTGAACCTGTAAATAAATATGTGAAACTGTATCAAAAGACCAATTTTTTTAAATGTTTAATTCAGTTTAACTTTTCATCCCCTCCTCCCCCCCCCAAAAAAAATAAAAAGATAAACGTCATCAGCTGAATGAAAATAATTTTTCTTGGATATTATCTTTGATTCTTGGTCCAATTGACATCTGCATTATTCTCATCATGGAATATCATTCCTTGGATCATATCCAACAATTAATATGAAACATATAGAATAAACATGCATTACATTCTAGGGTTTTCAATTATTAACAAAACTAGGCTTCTGTAAGTATCTTCTCTTTTTNTGTCCCACAAAAATTTTGGGCCCGATCGGTTCAGCCGTTTTGACGTTTATTGGATACAAACAAACAAACAAACAAACAGACAAACAGACAAGCCAAATTTATATATAGATAACAAACAAAATGAGCAGATTTCATAATATTTTTTCGCACATTTTCAAAATTTTATAAAAATCAAAACTTTTGTACCCACTTTTTGTAATTTTGAGCATCCATCAACCTTCCTTGGGGTCATGTGAGGTCCCACACAAAATTTGGGCCCGGTCGGTTCAGCCGTTTTGACGTTAATAAGGCAGCCAAACAGACAGAGAAACAAGCAAAGTATATATATATAGAAGATATCTTTATAATGTTCTAAAACATCATAACATTCAAGTTTCTTAAGATCTTAAAATAAGTACAATTTTTTTTGAGGTGGGGGGGGGAGGAATTGAATTTATTCTTTTTCAAATTTTTGAATATACTTTTCAAATGATTCGCGCTTAAAGGGGCAATTTTTTAAAACTTTTGAAGTTTTGAATGCAAATTTTACTTAATGATTATCAACATTTTTTTTGCCACAGGTTTTTCATTTAAAATTTTTTTCACTAATTTGTTTATACTAAACTCAAAATTCCTGAAAAATTGTGATATTTTCCCATTTCTAAAAGAAGGGGGTTTTGGAGGGAAGGGGGGGGGGTGAACACCATCTCTTTTAAACCAAAAAATACTGCGCATATATTTGAATTTTTTGATAAAAGTAATAAATTAAAGATAAAAATAAGATCTAGCATTTTTCTTCTTAATTTTATTTTTAGTTTTGAGTTAAAAATAACTTTATATTTTTTCAATGCACAATGTGAAAAGATAATAAAAAACTGTCCCTTTAAGCTAAACTAGATTCATCTTATGGAGGGAAAGTAGTGGTTTAAAGTCTTGTTATGGTATTCGCTATAACCCTTTTTAAAAAATATTTTACTGAAAAACGTAAGACAAATTTTACTGTAAGCTTATTTCATCAATAAAAAAATAAACTCTTATATTTATTTATATATATACATGTACAGGGTGTCCCAAAAAACATGGGAATTCAGTGACGAATTCGATATCGTCTTTTTAAATAATTCTTTGATTTAGTGTAGTGATACCAACTGAGATCTTCCCTGAGGTCACGTGAGGTCCCACACAAAATTTGGGCCAAATCGGTTCAGCCGTTTGGACGTTTATTGGATATAAACAAACAAACAGACAAGCCAAATTTATATATAGATACGTACATATATATATACATATATACGAATTCAAAACAATATTTGTTCTTCTTAATAGCTCTTAAACAAGATGAGTTCTAATTTTAAACATAAAAGAGTTTAATCATGCGTTCAATTTAATTTGGTTAATGTGGTAAGCAGTGGTAAAAATATTATTATGATTTGTGCTATTCTTCTTTTTAAATTGTTCACACTTACTAAAGGGAGTGACCGGCAAGACATGGTAGTTGAGCTGAGAGTGCATGATGAGGTCGATTTTGCGCTTTTACTCAACAATTATAAACTGTAAAAAGATCTTATTGATATCAAATAAATCCTTTATCTATAATACTGCACTTTCAGCTCAACTTCCATGTCTAGCCGGTCACTCCCTTTAAAACAAAAATAAAAATGGTGAATGTTATTGAATTAATTTCAACATTCATCTGCCTTTCTTTTATTTTCTAATTAACCTTATTCAGGCCTGGACCTCGGGGGCTTCCTTCTATAACTATCTAAACTCTGTAGAGACCAAAGGTGGGTATTTTAGAAGAAAAAAACATTTTGTGAAAAGATATTTGTAAAATAGATTAATTATTAAATATGACAAAAGTACTTTAAAGGGACAGTAAAGGAAAAATGAAAGGGGGTATAGGCTGAAAGCTAATCACTTTAGCTCTTGATCGCGACCCATGAAAGTCATATCTGTATACTGCTCTGCCATTGGTGATAGTTCTGGTCACGTGATTTAAGTTTCAGATTTTCAAAATTTTACATATATGAATTTTCGTATAATTTTAACACAGTTTTATATCAGTTTCTCGAGACAGGAACATCAGATATAACTTTCATGGGTCGCGACCAAGAGCTAAAGTGATTAGCTTTCAGCGTATACCCCCTTTTATTTTCCCTTTAAGTTAAGAATTAAGACTTTAAAAGATAAATATTTTTACGAGTAAAAATTTGTTCAATGTGAGATTCTTATTTTTTATTAAAACTATTCATTAATTTACTTTAACCTCAGTTCTTCATTTTTGTAGTTGTCAGATTTAAAATTAAACCGAAGAAAGTTTTGATTTGGAACGCATTAGCTTCTTTAATTAATTAATTTTAAAACTTATTTTTATACAACCTTTTCTTTGCCTTTTTAGTATACAATTTTTAGTGCAATTTTTTGTACGTATTTATAAGATAATAAAGCCAATTTAGGGCTGAAAAGTGATCATTGTTTCTAAACTGGGTCGGTGTTCGGCTAGATCTCTTCACTGCTTTATTTAAAACCCTGTTCATTTAACGTTATTCCCTTACCTTACCATTGTAAGGTTTTAGACAGAACGATTTGTCAACATGGTCATAATAGCTGACAGAGAAAGAATTTTAAACGATGTTTGCACTGCGAACGAACCACGATGTGATAGATTTCACGCTAAATCGAGGAGAAGTTTTTTGCCAATTACTCTATTTAAAATTAAGTTAGAAATAAAAACACTTTTTAATTCAAAATTTGTATGTCTAGTGCTGATATAAAGTTGCAGTGAAAGTGGTATCGTATAAAAACCAAAACTTTAAAGTCGAGGCTTTCATGAATAAGTTTCACAGTTGTCTAGACTCTAGATAGTTAGTTGTGAGTTAGTATTTCTAACAGCTGTTACCGTTAACGGGAAAAATTCTGTCCGTTTATTGAAAAAACTTGTTGTTTTTCGTTAAAGACGGACAGCCCTAGTCAATCCTGTCTGAATGAATAGTGAAAGGATGGGAAAATCAAAAAATATTTGATTTCAGGACTCAGCGTTCTATTCAACAGATAATATTTCAAATAAAGGGAAGAATTTCCTTCAAGAAATGTGATAAATATGCATAGATAGACAGTTCGCATATAAACAATATTGATTCTAAAATTCTAAGACTCCTGGACGCTTTGCGCCACTCCTTCTTGTAATAAATAATTTTTTTTAAATTTATGTCCACCTGTGCAACCTGTTTTTCGCATATTAAATAAATAATAATCTAATATTTCGCACATTTCAAAATAATTGGAAAATTCTCATCAATATTTGTGCTAGAGCTTGAAACCTTTGGATTATTGTGTTTTGAGCTCAAAATATATTATTTGTGCTAGAGCTTGAAACCTTTGGATTATTGTGTTTTGAGCTCAAAATATATTATCTGTAACAGATATTCAAAAAAAAAATTCTGGTTTATGCGCTAAATAATTTTAATTATACAAAGGAATTAAGTTTTTGTCACAAGCTCTGATTTTCTTATCCCTATATCTTTGCATTTGATTGTTGAAGACCTTAGATATTTCAAACTATGAATCATTTTAGATCAAATAATAATAGTTTGAAATATCAAAAGGTTACACCATCAGGTTGAACAAATATGGCGATTGTAAAATCATAATTTGTGGCAAAAACTCAGTTCCTTTCAATTTGAATGTTTCACGTAAAAATGTTCAATATATCTTAAATAGATCAGGTCAGGGTACATTGATTTTACACTCGAACCAGAAACCAAGCCATTGTTTTAAGTGTTCTCCAGTAAATTGTATGTAGCATAACGTAGATGAAAATATAGGGTCCTATTTGGGATTTGGAGGGGGGGGGGGGGTTGCTTAAAGATCTCTTGTTTACCTGGTTTTCTTCATATTTAAAGTCTGATTTTCTAATCCCAATCTAATCTATGCAGCCCAATGTCGGAGACCTTAGATATTTCAAACCATGATTTTTGCCATATCAAATAAATTTAAGATGTTTGCATTAAGATCAATTATTTTCGTGGCTACCTTTAGATATAGTTATATAGATAGAATATTTACAACTACAAGATTGAAATTAATTTTATTGTTATTTTTCTAAATTTGCTTGGTTTTGTTTTTGTTTGAAATTTAAATTAAATTTAAGTATACATTAACATAAACAAGAAACCTTAGAAAACATAAATTTTAATTTTAGTTTTCATTCGAACTATAATTCTAAATAATCAAATTATTCCATTTTCTTGCCGGGTCCGTATAAACTTATAAAGATATATTTTTGACATTCTTAGACATGTTAATGACATTTTTAGACATGTTTATGACATTTTTAAACATTAAACCTTATTATGATAATCTTAAACATGTTTATGACATTCTTAAACATTATTATATTAATCTTAAAAATGTTTATGACATTCATGATAATCTTAAACATATTTATGATAATCTTAAACATATTTATGAGGATCTTTAACATGTTTATGACATTCTTAAACAAGTTTATGACATTCTTTAACATGTTTATGATAATCATTAACAAGTTAATGATAATCATTAACATGTTAATGATAATATCTTAAACATGTGCATGATAATCTTAAACATATTTATGATAATCTTAAACATATTTATGATGATCTTTAACATGTTTATGACATTCTTAAACAAGTTTATGACATTCTTTAACATGTTTATGACAATCTTCAACAAGTTTATGATAATCTAAAAATGTTTAGGGTTATATTAGCATGTTTAAGATTATCTAAACATTTTTATGAAATTTTAAATAATTTTTGAAATGTTGATAGATTTTTGTGAATAGTATACTTTTAGACGAGAATTAACTATATAAACTTTTAGACGAAAATTCACTATATAAACAAATATAGAAGTAAGTATTGTGGAACTTGGACTTGGTTTATTTTACGTTGATTGAATTTTCTTTGTTTTTCTGTAAAATTTGCACTTTTTGCAAAGATAAATTGCAACTCAGTCACAGGAAGAATTTCACCTCAAATTCTGTTGTCCTAAATCTGGTTTCATAAAGACTTTAAAAACAAACACAATGTTTAAAGGGATTGTAGAACTGATATCCAGTTCACAGCGGCTGACTTTAAACCTTTAACTGTTTAAAGATTATGGAGTTAGTTTTATCCGCAAAAAAACAAGTTTGTTATTTTAACTCTTTACGCTGGTTTAGATTCAATTAACATTCATTTTCCAGAGGTCGCCGAGAAGTTCACCTTTTTAAACATATTATAAACTATATAAATTCAGTTATTTTACTGCTGCATGCATTGGTAATATACATATATAGCTATAGATAGGGGGAAATAAATTCTATATTGGATCCAGGAACAAACTCGGAGGAATTCAAAATAATGAAAAAATGAAAATTAAGTATGAAGTACTATACTCTTCAGCAAACATCAATCAGGACTTGGAAGTTAAAATCTCGTTTCTTAAAATTTAAATATACTTGTTCTTTTAGCCTTCACAGCAGAGTGAATTGATTTTTATTTTATATTCTTTACAGGGACCGTTGTAGGGACTGTAAACATAATTTTAACTTCTTTACAGGGACCTTTGTAGGGACTGTAAACATAATTTCAACTTATTTACAGGGACCTTTGTAGGGACTGTGAACATAATTTTAACTTCTTTACAAGGACCTTTGTAGGGACTGTAAACATAATTTCAACTTCTTTACAGGGACCTTTGTAGGGACTGTAAACATAATATTATCTTCTTTACATGGACCGTTGTAGGGACTGTAAACATAATTTTAACTTCTTTACAGGGACCTTTGTACGGACTGTAAACATAATTTTAATTTCTTTAGAGGGACCGTTGTAGGGACTGTAAACATAATTTTATC
Source organism: Eurytemora carolleeae (assembly GCF_000591075.1). NCBI lineage: Eukaryota > Metazoa > Arthropoda > Copepoda > Calanoida > Temoridae > Eurytemora > Eurytemora carolleeae. Next base: position 58,475 of record NW_019397847.1, on the reverse strand, counting down.
TTCTTTACAGAGACCTTTGTAGGGACTGTAAACATAATATTATCTTCTTTACATGGACCGTTGTAGGGACTGTAAACATAATTTTAACTTCTTTACAGGGACCTTTGTACGGACTGTAAACATAATTTTAATTTCTTTAGAGGGACCGTTGTAGGGACTGTAAACATAATTTTATCTTCTTTACAGAGACCTTTGTAGGGACTGTAAACATAATTTCAACTTCTTTACAGGGACCTTTGTAGGGACTGTAAACATAATTTCAACTTCTTTACAGGGACCGTTGTACGGACTGTAAACATAATTTTATCTTCTTTACAGGGACCTTTGTAGGGACTGTAAACATAATTTCAATTTCTTTGCAGGGACCTTTGTAGGGACTGTAAACATAATTTAAACTTCTTTACAGGGACCTTTGTAGGGACTGTAAACATAGTGACCATTTAATCATTAATTAAGTCATTTCCTGTTTCACTCGGGACCCTCAAAAGCTTTGTTTTATTACTTATGAATTAGATAATCCACGTTTTTGTTTTTTTAAACCTGTTAGTTTTATTTATACGTTCTTTGCCATTCTTGATTCCGAAACAATGGAGAAATAATCAAAATTAAACACTTTTTAAAAAAAAACCAGGAAAACACCGTTATTTTTCAAATTATTGATCAGATCAGGTTTCGTCGGGAACCATTTTGTATCATTTTGAAATTGGGGCCACTTGAAAATACGACGACAGAGGGAAAAAAATGGAAACAGTTTATAAAATCTATTTTTCCAAATTGGTCGAGTAAACCTGAGGTGAAATATATTAAATCCTCTAACTCTTCTAAATTTTCTTTAACCTCCAAATCCTTTTAGTCATCTAAATCATCTTAACCTTTATGTCCTCTTAGTCCTCCTAATCCTCCTAATCCTCTTAATCCTCTTAATCCTCCTAATCTTCCTAATCCTCTTAATCCTCTTAATCCTCTTAATCCTTCAAATCCTTTTAATCCTCTTGATGATAATTGTTTTTACCATCGAACATTTTCAATTTATTCTTTTCATAGCTTCGCATGATACACTATTAGAAATATTAGTTCATAGTATTGAACTTTCGACAACATTTCGAAACTATAACAGAATATTAGAAATATCTCACACGTTATTTTATCCCTTGTACAATCTACATTTATAAAGAAATATATAATATATAATTTATAATATATAATATATAATATATAGAAGCCTGCAAATGATTGGAGAATGGAAGGAGAAGACGGGGCTTTTATTAACAGATAAATATGCTATTATTAGTAATTCTACAGGTACAGTTTAATAAACTAAAGGTGTCCCATGTCTATATCTTTCCTCTGTATAAGAGTTACAAAATGTAAAATGAAAATTTGGCTTTCTAAATTTTCTGGAATTTTTATTGTATTAATGATTATTGGTTTAAGCCCATTAATAATATTTTTGTTACACTAGTTTAATACATAAACTTACTTATAGTTTGATATAAATTCTGGTTTTTGTTTTATTTTGAATATTTACCGCTTTTTAACCAACCTTAGTGAACGATGTTTACCCACGACAGCTGGACGTTAAGTTACTTAACATTCCTTGCAACAATTAAGTAAAAACCCTCCCGCTCTGCGAACTTTATGTAAGAAAATTTAAGTGTTTTAGGCAATCAAATTTTTGAAAATTTCCCTTGACGAAATGATCAAGTACAATTCCCTTAAACAAAAACACTTCTGCAAAATTCACGTTAACTGATAAATTGAAATACTTTATGTCTCATTGAAAAGGTTTTTAGAAGGAAAAATATGTTTTGAATTACTAAAACGTAATTTCTGAAACTAGTGGGTAAAATCAAAATCAGAGAGGCCAAGATGTCACAAAGTTGAACCAGTATTGTCGCAAACATTTGACCTTCCACTTTTTTTTAGTAGGTATCCCGCATCTTATGGTTGTAACACGAGAGGAGCCTCCATATGTGATGTTAAACTGTCCAACCTGTTCAACCAATAGGAAAACATCCTACAAACATTATTAAAGGGGTTGCATGTTTACGTTATTAAAGTAAATGTTTACCTTTATACAAACATTATTAAGGGGTTATTTACCTATATACAAACATTATTAAAGGGGTTGTTTACCTATATACAAACATTTTTAAAGGGGTCGTTTACCTATATACAAACATTATTAAAGGGGTTGTTTACCTATATACAAACCTTATTAAATATATACAAACATTATTAAAGTGGTTGTTACCTATATACAAACATTATTAAAGGTTTTTTTTTTACCTATATACAAACATTATTAAAGGGGTTGTTTGCCTTTATACAAACATTATTAAAAGGGTTGTTTACCTTTATACAAACATTATTAAAGTGGTTGTTTACCTATATAAAAACATTATTAAAGGGGTTTTTTACCTATATACAAACATTATTAAAGGGGTTGTTTACCTATAAACAAACATTATTAAACAGGTTGTTTACCTTTATACAAACATTATTAAAGTGGTTGTTTACCTATATACAAACATTATTAAAGGGGTTGTTTACCTATATACAAACATTATTAAAGGGGTTGTTTACCTATATACAAACATTATTAAGTGGTTGTTTACCTATATACAAACATTATTAGAGGAGTTGTTTACCTATATACTAATATTATTAAAGTGGTTGTTTACCTATATACAAACATTATTAAAGGGGTTGTTTACCTATATACAAACATTATTAAAAGGGTTGTTTACCTATACACAAACATTATTAAAGGGGTTGTTTACCTATATACAAACATTATTAAAGGGATTTTTTACCTATATACAAACATTATTAAAGGGGTTGTTTACCTATATACAAACATTATTAAAGGGGTTGTTTACCTCTTTCTAAAACTACTTTATAATTACTTTTCGAAGATAAGACTTAAACGAGAAAAAATATAATAATAAAAAAATAGAATGCCAAAGGAAATATCGCAAAAGAATTAAATTTCATTCCATTTCAATCAGTTTAGACTGCTGATTTACAAAGAACACATGTTATGCGTTAAAGTACATCAAAGGTTTGTTCGCGCCTTGCTGGATTTAAATTTTCATTAATTTCCATCTTTTAGGCTGAGACATCATTCCTTGTGTCCAAATTACTGTAACTCCATCTACAGTAAAAACGACATTATAGATAAATGATTTTTCTAACTTTATTAACCAAAAACGCGATGGAAATTTTCACTTTATGTTTTGATCATTTTCTGTGATGTGGTAAACTCCCAAAAATCCCAAATCTAAAAAAATATCGTCAATGGCATTTCAATTCTATAATTCTTAGTTTGTTGTTGGGTTAAGATATACTGGATTCTGTATTGATTTACTGGAAGAAATAAGCAAGGTGAATAATTGGAATAATTCATGTTAGACAATTTTACAAGAGTTCTTACTTTTTCTGCAGTGTGATGTAAGTAAAGTAAGTAAATATGTATTGATAAAATATAACAAAACATACATAATTAAGTGTTTCAGGAGAAAATATTTAAAAACCTTCAAAGATTGCTGGTTGTGGGGATATTTCCCCCAATGCTAAAAAAAAAAGAAAAAAAAGGCAAGGAAAAGGAGAGTTACATATTTTTTGCTTACATTACATGTTTATAGAACTGGTGGTGGATTGTTAAGTGTTATGCGAATAAAAAATCAATTTTGGTGACAAATTGAGAAATGAAAGGCCATGAAAAAACATGTATCTACAGGTTTACTCAAAAAGAATACAACTTTAATAGCGACCTATACTACTTGATAAATACACGCTTGATAAAGGAGATTTTGATTCTCTATCAAAAATTGTTATTTGACACCCTGAAGTACGTTTTATTCAAAATCGAAATGAAATGTTTTATTTAAAGTGAAACTACAGTTAAAGAAAATATGAAACAAGGCTGCCTAATATGCACCACTTCTTTTACCAGTTTAAAATTATACAAATGTGACAAATCAAGCCATAGATTTCAAAGAATGCTGCATAATATGCACCACTTCTAATGGTGACATGGAAACGCCTCAACACGGAAACGACTCAACGCGGAAACGGATCAAAAATTATTTTTGAGGCATTACCGTTTTTTTTTAGAAATTCGAGGAAATCCCTCAAAAGTTCAGAATTGTTGAGGGATTTCCTGTTTTCTGGTTATCGCTGTTCAAAGTTGAATAAAAACTATATTGATATAAAGGAGTGGAATGGAATAGTGCGGGAACTAATTGACCGGAAAGCTGATATTGCAGTAGCGTCCATGACCATCAACTTTGCCAGGTTAGTAATTAGTAAACAAATAATAAAAAACCAAATCCGGCGGTGAATAAATGGCAGTACGATTGTACAGAATTAAATTAATAACTGTCCTCAGGGACAGTTTAATCACTTAACATCCTGCTGTTTTTCTTAATCACAGGTCGGTAATGTTGGGCGAAAGACAATAACAATAACTAGCTGGGGTACCCTTGTAATTTGTAAAAAAAAATCTAATCTAAAAAAACTAAAATTTGAATTTTGAAAAAAAAATCTAATTTTATGGATCTTTTCCCCCCGGGTACCCTTGGGCCGTAGGTTTCCTGAAAAAAAATTCAGTCCATTCCGTCTAGCCGTTTGGCTAGCTATAGCTCACATATATATTATATTATATACAAATATACAAATAGATAAACATGAGCGAAGAGCTTTATTACATAGATTTACTTCTAAATATTGTACACAATTATATGAGATGAAAATGTGCGAATTTTGCCACAAAATTTCTCAAAGCGAGAGGTTATTTTACTAAATTGTCCTAAGAGACGTAAAGAACGTAATTTCCTTCTGTTGGGGAAATCATAGGTCAGTTATGTATACTTTATACTATATAGTGTATACTATATACAGTGGAACGGCGTTTTCTTTAAAGAATAAAAATTGGCCTTCATATGGCAGAGATACATAAACCTTTAAACAAATAAACTCCGACCATTTACAAATTTTATTAAGAGAGCATGTGATAGATTTTACGAAACCATTCATGAATCTGGGAATATCTATTCTATTCAAGAAACCAGAAGTTAGGCCTGCACAACTCTTTAGGTAAACAAATTAACAACGTAAAATTTTATGTTTTTTCACTGGGGGATTTTATAAAATTCAAATAAATCCAAACTTTTTGAAAATAATTATTTTATTTCGCTTCTGCAAGTCCTGGACGTTTATTGAAAATAAAACTTGAAACCAACTGGTTGACAATAAAGCGAAATTTTATGAATTCTTTAGATCATCGATAGAGATGGGTGCGTTCGGCTTTCTTTCATTTTCTTAGTTTATTGTTTGTGAACGACCCATTTTGTATTTTTTAATCGTTCAAAAAATTGAGTTCGTTGATTCTCAAAATTATAGATCATATTCCATCTATTTAAATAATGAATTATATCATTTAATTTTTTTGTTGATTAAGATTTAAATTGTTGAAGCAACTATCGATGTCAACACGGACACTAGCTATTAATCGATAAATGCCAACCCACTGGGCACAATCTCATAAGCTATCGATTTCAACCGGACACTAGCTCATACTGTATAATCAATGCCAAACCAATTGGCGCGATCTTAGCTAGTATGTTTCAACGAGAACCCGCTTACTCTCTCGGAAGCAATCAAATCAGAGTCTCTACATCAAATTATGTATTTGAGATGTATATGTTATAAGTTAAAGTTAATAGACGTAATTATAATTTCTACGTCGCTATAGATATCACACTAAGCTAAGACAATCATGTCACGAATTTACAGCACAGTTAAAATATGCAACTAAGATGTACGTCATTATATATATCACATGATCCAGCTAATCATGCTACGTATTCATTTGAAGCGCAGTTAAAATGAATAATGGGTACGTAGAAGCTTACAAACATATATAATGTACATCGTAGTTCAGGTTTACAGAATATCGTGTTACCTGATATTTATTACATGTGTTGAATAATACAAAATAAGATTCTAATAATGAAGCATTGTAATTATTTGAAGGCCACTTTGCATTTACAATTGCACAAACATTTACTTTACTTGTCAAGCATAGAAAATATCCGGAGAATATGAGCTAACCAGATCATCTTCTAAAAATGTTTCGAAGTTAAAGAATTAAAATAATTTTTTTCCAAAACTCAAAAAGGAAAGAATTATCATGGTTTTCAACTAAACAATGGATTATCATTTACTAATTTACTAATTTACTAATTTACTAATTTACTGGGTGTTTTAGGTTCTCTCCACATGAGTGGGCAAACCCCCATCCTTGTCTAGATACAGGTAGTTCTTGTCTAGATACAGGTAGTTCTTGTCTAGATACAGGTAGTTCTTGTCTAGATACAGGTAGTTCTTGTCTAGATACAGGTAGTTCTTGTCTAGATACAGGTAGTTCTTGTCTAGATACAGGTAGTTATTGTAAAGATACAGGTAGTTGTTGTTGTGAATCCTTTTAAATTCTTTGTACAAATTTTAAGTTTTTTGAACTTAAAAAATGTTCAACAAAATTTTGAGAAGTTTTCGAAATTTGAAAAAAAATATTTTCAAACATTTACACTTCTTACACCTGTAAAATTTTAATCCTGAGAGAAGAATTTTGTAGGAACGGACTAGATAACGGACAAAAATAAAAAACCACGAATGTTAATAGATGATTAAAGTTTTAAATATCAACGGTTTACAGTTACACCATCAGTGGCCGAATTTAAAGAATTTGAGCGGCGGTTTGAATTTAAGCCGCGGTTTAAATATGGTTGGTTCCATTAAAAATTGTATCAAATGTTTCAAGATTTAAGCCGGCGCTTAATTTAAACCGGGTTTTGGCGGATTTAAACCGCGGCTCAAATTCTTTAAATTCGGCCACAGGTTGCACAGATAAAAGGATCAGAAAATTGGAGTTTGTGGCAAAGAATTATTGTTTCTGACTCGGTTGTTGGATATAAAACTTCAATTTTCCTTGACAAAAATAGAAAATTAAAAACATTAATTTTGAATAGAACTCTATTTGTTAACAAATTTATTTTCTGAAAAAAATGATTTAATTCAGGTTTTGTTGTTCAGAATGATTTCACTCTCCCCAACAGTTTCTGGTTTGCAGTAGGTAATTCCAAAATTTTATTTTCAAAAAAAAGATTTGTCAAAAATGTTTGTTTAAGGTACTCTAATGCAGCAAGGTTCAGATTTGAATCCTCGAGCCGCCTCCACTAGGTAGAAAACAGTTTTTAAACAGGATGGTGGGCCAAAAAAAAAATTTAATTTTTAAATTTTATCTCTGCTAAAAATTTATGATCGAATAGTGAAAACTAGAGCCTTCGATCATTCTCTATTAAGTGAATTAAGTAGGTTGAAATAAAATACAAATGGTTAAATAAATTCTATTTAGTTAAAATAAAAAAAACTGAAGAGTGCTTAAAAGTTATATTTTTCAAATCGGCGTAGTGAGCTAGCTGTTTATTCTTTAAGAAGGTATTCAAAATGGCCTAAAAATGTGAGTGTAACATTAACGCACGCGGATGACTTAACAAATATTTCTCGAAAATCCTGAATATTTTCTGTCCAACCAGGTTATTATTTGTTCAGGCTTTTGTAAAGTAAATGATAATATTTATTAAATATGGCACAGCTTGAAAACAATGTTATCAACAGTTACAAGCGTTTCTGTAGCGCAATAAGTCCGTAATCCTTGGTTTAAAGGGTATACTGTTCTCTTATCAATTGGACACGCAACTTGGCACTTGAAATTATATCTACAGTCCCTTTAATACAAATAATTATTTATCAGGATAATCGGAGGAATCTGGTGGTTCTTCTCTTTAATAATTATCAGTTCATACACTGCTAACCTGGCAGCTTTCCTTACAGTAGAGAGGATGGCAACTCCTATAGGTAATTCAATACCACACTATATATAGATANTCCATTTTGGAAGTGGAAATTTGTTCTCAACTTGAAATTCCGGGAAAAAATCCAGTTTTCATTTCCTGACCGGAAAACTTCTGGTTTCTATTCCGAAATTCCTGGATTCCGGAAGAAAAAAAAAGCATTGTAATGTGGGAGTAATACCTATTACGTTCAGTTTTATGCCAAAATAATTTAAAGATTATGATTCAATCAACGTCAGTTAAACAATTTAAGGTTGACTTTAAAAAAATGTTATTTCAGAAAATGCCGAAGATTTAGCGGATCAGTCGACAATCTATTTTGGAACTTTAAAGGGTGGATCTACAATGACTTTCTTCAGAGATTCAAATATTGAAACATATCAGAAAATGTGGAGGTAATACAAATTATGATAAAATAAATGTTCAAATAGTTTAAAAATATGTTTAAGGTATATGGAGAGCAAAGAACCTTCAGTGTTTACAGCAACCTATAAGGAAATCATTGTCAATTTCAATGTTTTTTAACTTTTTCGGAATTCTTGAAATATTTGTCACTATATATTGCCGAGGTTTATATTATTATTCGTATTTATTTCTACCGTATAAACCAGCGCTTGGTATTAACCCTATTCCTCCTGTGGGGAGGGGTTGAGAAGGTCTAGTTGCCCCCCCCCCCATGTTTTTTTATATTGCTTAAAAACCATAAGGTTTAAAGAGCTGAAATTTCTTGACCTTTTCTAAATTTATTTTTCCCTGCGTTGCCTGAGGAATTTTATAAAATTTTCCCGTCAAAAATGTTCGCCATTTTGGTCCAGCCATGTGACCAGCTTTATCAAGCATCTATATATAAATACATATACATATGAGCGAAGAACTTTATTACATAGATTATTTTATACGACAATTTTAACTAATATTTTCAGAATTTAAATTGTCCCAATGATATTTCATGAAAATCTTAAATTGATTTTGCTTTGTTACTAGGAAGGAGTGGAACGTGTTAAAAAGGTTCTAAAGATTTTATTCTTTCAAAAATCATGCAAAAAGTTTGAAACATTATATTTTAACACTTAAGAAAATAAATAAAAATATCAATATATACTAAATCTAAACAAACAAAAAAAATTAACATTAAAGATGTTAGATAAATAAAATATATCGTGAATCGAAAAATGAATCTTAAATCTATTTTAGGGCAACTATGCGTTCCTTTGTGAATCTGCAATGCTAGGAAAAGTTTCATTGTTTTCTTTTTAATTTATTTGATTTTTATTTGTGGAATCACTTTTGGATTTTAGGGGAATATACACTATACAGTATACAGGGTTACACACAAAGGATGAGACTTCAGAGACAATTATACGAAATTATACGAAGTCTGTATTCTTGCATTCAGGGTTCCTCAATAGGCCAAAACTGGCTTATTTTTCTCAATTTAATGCAGAAACCAAAAATCAAGATTCAAATTGTCATATTTTTAGAGTTTTTGGTCGTCTTTATTGTCTCATCTTTTGTGGGTAACCCTGTATATAATGTTTATTTGTATTATATTATTTTAAAACAATATTTTTAAAACTACAAATTGTCTTTTTTTTTCTAAAAATAATTAATCTTTTTCAAAGATTATTTTGTGCAGCGGGACTGCAATTTAACCCAGGTAAGTCATTTTACCGCCTTTGAACCAACATTACCGACCGACATTCCCTTAATAGAGGGACGTTAAGTTACTTTACGTCCCTTGGGACAATTAACTAAATTAATCACCCGCTCTGCAAACTTTTCATGAAAAAATTCGCACATTTGCTTGCATCTCTAAAGATGAAAAAACTGTATACAATTACTTTTTCGTGAAATTAAAAGTTTTACGTAACCACATGTTCCCTCGACCAATTTTGCATACAAAACTTCCCTCGCTACGCTCTTAATGTTTTGGGAACCCTTGAGTAAAGAAATTAAGTTCCCTGAAAAGTAGTTGTAAATAATTATAACTTTAAATTTAAATATAATTTAAATAGTTTACTTTTTCAGATTGGTGGACTTATTGACTCCAAGGGTTACGGAATAGCAACACCAAAGGCAAGAAAAGATAAATAAAGATATTTTAGAAGTACGTTTATTGCTTCTAGAAGTAAGTAAATGATAAATAACGAGTGTATAATAGGAGAGGAAGATGAGCAGGTTTTATTATCCGTTTTCGGGGATTTTATCCTCTACAGAAGTCCCTCTATCTCGAGCATAGAGGGAGTCGAGACTGATACTTATCTCCTTGTAAGTGTTTACGGAAAAGGAATAGAAGGAGTTTTGATGATGATTGATCCATGATTGATCATTATTCCCGAATAGATGTTTGTGAATTTCTGATATGCCCCCTCCCCACGTCATGATTAAACTTGAGTAAGGCTGGCCACTTAAAGAGATCAGTAGTAGTGAAGGCTAGGTGGGCATATATTCAACCTGTAGAGAACTGGATGGCGTCCAGAATATCTACGAGTAGCTGAGTTGCTTGATAGATCCAAAAGTAGCTGTTAAGCTGATTAGCTCCCGGAGTTGCTCTGTAGCTAAGTAGCTCCAAGTGTAGCTGGCTGTGCAGCTGATTAGCTTCTGAAGAAGCTGGAGTTTAGCTTATTAGCTACTGAAGGATTGAATAGCTGAGGTTTAGCTCATTAGCTCCAGAGGTAGCTGGGGGTTAGCTTATTAGCTCCAGAGGAGTTGCTAAGGTTTAGTTTATTAGCTCCAGGAGTAGCTGATTGTAGGATGAAGGAATAGTGAATTTGTGATTAAAATATTAAAGGTTGAGATTGTCCTCCTCGTCCAATTCTTGAGAAGTACATGGATTTCATCCTCTACAATATTCACGTTTTTTTTAACAATTTCTGTAAAAGGGGGTGGGTAGTTAGTTTTTTGAGAATTGAAAAATTACATTATTCTGCATTTATTATATCTTAGACGGGTTCACGTTGGCGTGATAAAATTTCTCAAGCAATTCTACTTTTACACGAGAAAAGTGTTATGCAGGTATTATTCAGAAACACCCTCTTAGCATTATTAACAAAGAAATAGCAAAAATAACAGCGCTTAGTTGTTGTTTTCAAGAGGCCATTTTTCTTGGAAATTATAAAACTCTAAATTTTGCAATTTTTCTGTAAACAAATTGAACGATGAAGAAAATTAGAAATACCGATTACACCTTAACTAGGGTCTTGTGCGTTGCCACAAAAAATCTTTGGCCCAATTTGTTCAGCCGTTTTTATGTTTATTGGATACAGACAGACACACAAACTAGCCTAATTTTATATACAGGGATACCCACAAAGGATGAGACTGTAAAGACGACCTAAAACTCATAAAATATGACAATTACTAGGTTAAATTAAGTCTTTTGTCTTGAATATAGTCTTTTAATGTCCTATTTATTGATTTGGAAACGAAAGAAATCAGTTTAAAGTGGCAGAGAATCCAAAAAATAAGGAAATAGACAGTTTACATTATGTACAGTCGTCTCTGAAGTCTCATCCTTTGTGGTTGACCCTGTAGAAGCTCAGCCGATATAATATGAAAGCTTTTACTATGCAGTCCATGCACTCTGCAGACAAGGGAGCCTATTCAGAAAGAAGTGGGACTGTTGGGCCTGTTGGGGCTAAACTTTTTCTTGTATGAGACAACGCTATTTTTCCACCTGGGGGGGGGGGGGGTATTTGGCCCCCTCGACAAATTCCAGTATATTGCAGACCTAATCCCTGCATAAATTACATGAATTTTCAGATGCTGTACGACAAATGGTGGAAACTTGAGGAAAAATATGTTTTCTTTATAATTATGAATCTTAAAGGAATTGTGGACGTACATCAGGTGATCCTCAATATGTATTGTAGACTACCATGTACGATTCACGACGGTACTGGTTTGGTCATGGATGAATGAGATATTGCAGTTTTTCTTGCAAATAGTGGATTTTTTTCTTTAGTTAAAGTTATACTAGCTGATTTAAGCAACTGAGACAATTTAGAAAATGGTTAGAACTCAAAACTTTTCAAGATAAAAACGACAAAGAAACTAATTTCCTCATTGCAATATGTACACATACAAAGTTTAAAAGGTACCACCGTGAATATGGAGATGCCACTCTATAAATGGATGGCCACTGAACAAGTTCTCTAAATTTTTTTAACGATACTAAAATTTTAAGAAAATCCTGAAACAAAAATAATTGAATTTTAAAACATGTTTTTAAACCTCAAGTTGGATGAAGGATTAGGACAAAGATTAGTTTGTCCAAACGTTGATCCAGGTCTCAACAAAGCATCAGCACTTAATGTCGTTAATATAGGAAACCATCTTTTTACAAGCAAAGAATGAGAAAAGCTGAACTTGCTTCTACAGACCGTCCCATATCATATTAGATTTTCTTAAAGCTCTACCGCCAAAATGTGCACATAATATACTCAAAAAACCTGGCATTTTCTGCAAGAAAAAAAAGAATTTAAAAAAAGCAAAAATATCGCGAAAATATTTTTCGCTTTTTTTCATTTTTGCGAAAAAGTTAGCGAAATGCGAACAAACATTTTGGATTTTTTCGCGAAACTTTTCGTTCGCTGCGAACCCCTGCGTCAGATCTGGTTTTTATTTTGCTCACAGAATAACCAGATACGTAAAGCATTGTTTAGATTTAAATTTATTTTTTAATAAACAGCAATACTGTCTGAAAAAAACGTTTTTTTTTACTTTTAAATTTTTCTTTGAATTGCTAAAACTGATGGGATGAAGGTGGAGTTTTTGTTGTTCTACTCTGTGGTCTCTCCTTCGCTATACTGGTCGCTATTGTAGAGTTCCTCGTTAAATCTAGGTAAAAAAAACCAGAGCTGTATCTGAAGGGGGGGGGGGGGGGGGCAAATAGATTTTTATATTAAAAGTAATTGAGTCTTTGCCACAAAATATAATTTTCTAATCCCATATTTCTTTGCAATCCAATTTCTTTTCTTTAAAATAATCAAAATTCTATAGATTTCAAAAACAGAATTTATATCATAATATATTTCTGACCATACAGGGTTATTTACAAAACATGAGGCTTCAGAGGACGACTGTATGAAATTTCTTACGTCCTTTTTCTTAGGTCGATTGTTTGCTTTAGCTTTAAACTTTAAGCATTTTTGTCTAATCACAAATTAAACTAATAAAAAACAATTTCTATGACAAAACCTTAGACGTCAGAATAAAAATATTATTCTTTGTGGGTAACCCTCTATATACAAGTTTCCCTAATAAAATAATGCAGTTGCACTTCTATTAAAAACGCCCTAACACATTTTACTATCATATAAACTTTAACTTTAAAAAACATTGCAATGGATTATTAAGATCAATTTAGTCCAATTAATTAGTTCAAATTTGGTCAAACTCAAATTAAAATTAAAAATTAAATGTCCCAAGATAGAACATGTTAATGATTTCTTTTTTTCTCAGGGATCTGAAGGACCAAAAATTAAAAACAAGATTTTTTTCGTAAACTAGAAACTAATTTTTGATGTTAGTAAATAAATTGTTAAACTCTTTTATTGTTTGTTTAGTTCTCACTAAAGGAACCGAATTTTCTAATTACTATATCTTTGCAACCCGATGTTGTACAGTGTCCACTTTTTATATTTTAAACATCGACTATTTTATCCAACAGAATTCTTTGATTGAAATATCAAAGGTTTAAATTAAATCGGGTACGTATTGCAAAGATATAGATATGAAATATTCAACGTTTGTGCAGCACTAACAGTTAAACAGACTAGTAAGAAACAAAGGAAAACTATGACGACCTCAAATCTTTAGATTGACTGCGTACAGAAAGTTCAGTTTTCATGCTGTTAAAATGTAAAAACACCAGTTTTTTCTCCAAAGTGTTCTAAATTATGCAGCGCATGCCTTAAGTATTCTGTATCTGCAAAAGAATCGAAGAAAGCAAAGACGACTTTACAAAGAAAAGAATAAAAAGATTAAAAAGAGTAAAAGATACAATCAAACATAAAGGATGTCAAAAAACGGCTCGAATTAAAAAGATGCTTAAAAATGCCCGTTTTTCATATAACCTATATCTCTTTCATACTCCATACAGCTTTTTTTACTTTTTTTAACATTACAAATAAATTTTTAATTTTTATGTCTAAAAGTTGTTAGTTCATCGTCAAAAAATACTAACAATCCACCACTAGTTTATATTAAATATAGTGTAAACAATAAATATGTAACCTTCCTTATCCTTTCCTTTTCCTTTTAATTCTAGTTTTGTGTTTTTTTAGAATTGGGGGTAAATATTCCCACAACCTCTACTCCTAGAGGTTTTCAAATATTTTCTCCTGAAACACTTACTTTTGTATGTTTTTATTATATTTCATAAATAAATAATTTTTTACTTTACTTTTACACCGTATTTATAACATTTCAGTTGCATGCATGGATACCTTCAAAAATCTAAATATTGAGAAAGGTTTCGTAAATGAACGACATTTCTAGAAAATTAAAGCAAAATTCTGTTAACGAAAAGGAAAAATGTTTTGATAAAGTTCAACCCAGAACTTTGGAAACACTGAAAGAATTTATAAAATGTTGTTTTCTAAACCTACTGATCATGGAATACTGCAAATATCAATTTTTTAATTGAATAATAGAGGGTGTCTCACTAAACATGACAGTTGGTGAATAGTTTAGGATGTCTTTTTCCATAATAGTGATCAGTTGTGTGTTACCAAAGATCAATAAAAATATTATATGGAAGTCATATCATATCAAAATTGATTTCAAAGTAAAATATAATTAAGCAAAAGATTTGTTTAACTAAAAATAGCTATTTATTAAATGTCATGTTTCGTGGGACACCCTGTATTTAAAACTGTTCCTGTTTCCCATTTATTTCATATTCATAATTTTTACATTTCTGAGATTCGGGTATGATACATATGTCATAGATATACAAGAATATATATCTATTGTATATCTATCTATAAGGTATAAAAAGTTGTCAAGACGACATTTCTGCTAGTTTTGTTTGAAGGAGAGAAAGTAGCACTTATAAGGTATACGTAATCATGGACTGTATATGTACCTTTAAAGTATTAAAGAAGCCAAATGTTTTGAATTTACAGTTCAAATTTTGCCCCCCCCCCCTAAGAGCTCCTAGAGGGGGGCCCCCTCCCCCCTAGATTTAATTTTGAAGAGTATACACCCTTGCTTTCTTTAAGTTAAAAAAGAGAAAATAGTTAGAAATTATGCGCGCAGCGTCGTAGAAAAATGTTGGTACGTTGGTAGGAGATTATATCAATACAATGAAGACGACTTTTTATTTTTATTTTTATTTTTAACAAGCTGATAAACAGCACGAATACACATAAACAGAAGTCAAGAGAAAATGTCAATCATAAAATCTTCTCCATGATTGCTTCAAAACAATCAAAACTTGAATAAAGAAGTCGTTTTCATTGTATTGATATATGGTAATCGCCTTGCACTGTATTTTTTCTAAATTGGCAAAAACTTGATAAAAGATGGTCCACAATCAATCATGATAGAGTCTAGAAAGGGCGAAATATGTTAAGCCCCCTCCTTAAGTTAAAGTGTGTCCCACGAAATATGACATTTATTAAATCGTTATTTTTAGTTAAAACATCCTTTTGCTTATACATTATCTTTTACTTTGAAATCAATTTTAATAAAACATGACTCCCATATAATATTTTTATTGATCTTTGTTACCAAACAACTCAACAAATTATGGAAAAAGACATTTTAAACTATTCACCAACGGTCATGTTTCGTGGGACACCCTATCCTGTACATTCCTGAACATTAGTTTAAGATCATTAGAGGAATTAGAGGAATTAGAGTGCTCGGTAATGTTACATCTGCAATACGCAACATCCCTCCTACTGAACATCCGACCTACTGCAATATCGAACCTACGCCAGCTGTTTATTTTTGTATTATTTGAGAGTTAGGTCAGGTTAAGACAATTTCCGGGCCGAGCCCTGCGGCTAGGACAGGCAAGGGGCCGAGCGCCGCGGCTGACAGGCTAGGGGGCCGGGCGCTGCGGCCACAAGTCTATAAAGCAGCTGTAAAACTACTTGTTAGTAGGTAGGATGTGTAGTATAGCGGATTTGGTGAAGGTCAGAAGTGGAGTATAGCGGATTTGCGTAGGTCTAAAAATACACCACCATTATTTCAATTTAATCTTTAACGAAGACGACATTTTAATTTTCATCATTTTCCAAACCAAATAATTTCACCGGTGACTGGAATGACTCGAAATTTGATTTTAAGAAAAAGTCATTCTCATTTGTTACTGTTATCAATTTCGTGTTTAAAACTAAAATTAAAACATAGATTCTTACGTTTAAGACATTTAAGTGCTCGAAGTGCCTAAAATCGTTTTACGTTTTGTTTACGTACGAAATATGCGACTCAACTATTACACATCGCGGCCTGATAAATAAATTTCATTGTTTGTTAATTTTTCAGCAGTTTTACGATGTTCCGTAATCAATATGACGGTGATGTTACCATCTGGAGTCCACAGGGTAGATTATATCAGGTAATCTGTAAATATTCAAATATGATCATAATCTTTTCTCAGCAAAAGCTTCTCGTACCCTATCCTATCTCTAATTTTACTATTATTATTATTAAAATCGTTCACTAGGACAGACCCTTACTTTATCTACCCCCCCCCCCCTCTTAAAATAATGGTTCTCTATATATTTTTTAAGATAGTACTTAAGAGAAAACTCTTTTGACGTTTAAAACTCTCAGAGTTAATTAATTTCCTTTAGAACGCTTTATTAGACAAACCCCCCGGCCTCTAGCCCCGGCGCTCGTCCTTGAAAATGTCTTAACCCATCCTATCCCTGAAACAATACAATACACATAAAAATTAGTAACAAATATTGATCATACACAAAATTGATAGGAGGGGGTCAGGACAGACCCAACCCTCGTCTATTGGTGTATTTTGTTTATGATCATTACGTGTTGAGATTATACAATCGGTCATAATTGAAACAAATAAGTTGGAGAAACAGAACCTTTAATTTTAGTATTGAGAATTTATTGAACAAACTCACTAATTTTCATGTAGCTATCAAAAAGGGAGAGGGCTCAAATTTTCCGGGTCCGTCCTAGTATACGATTTTTGAACCCCTCCTATTAATTTTGTACATGACCACTTATTTTTCAGCATATTTATTATTATTAATTTTTTTATTATTTAGGGTTAGGTTAGGTTAAGACACTTTCTGGGAAGCGCTAGGATAGATTAGGGGGCCGAGCGCTGCGGCCACGGGTTAGGTCAAGTTATGACGCTTTCTTTTATTTAGGGTTAGGTTAGGTTAAGACACTTTCTAGACCGAGCGCTGCGGCTAGGACAGGCTAGGGGGCCGAGCGTTGCGGCCACATTTCTTACATTAAAGATCCTATTACATTTAAATTTAAGATTCATGTACAAAATTGAAATGAGGGGGGGGGGTCCAAAATTGTATACTAGGAAATTACAAATTTTCCGCCTTTTGTTAATGTGCCAAATAATGCAAACCTCCAAAGTCAATTCTCCCCAACCCCATTTCCCCAAGTCTTGGGCCCTTGATCTTTGTTAATGTTTTTGTTGCACTCAGGAAAGGAGATTGGGGAGGAACTTTATTCACCCCTGTCAATATTTACAAGATAAGTTTGTTCCGGATCCAGTTCTTCCCCGGGGATGGAGCCAATTCAAAACAAAATAAATTTTATATTTAGTGTACATTAGTGTTGACTGTTCTAGGTTGAGTACGCTATGGAGGCTGTGAAACAAGGGTCAGCTACAGTCGGGCTTAAGAGTAAGACTCACGCTGTCCTAGTTGCGCTTAAGCGCGCCAGCTCAGAGCTCTCTGCGCATCAGAAGAAAATCCTTCCTCTGGACGACCATGTTGGTATTGCTATTGCTGGTCTCACAGCTGATGCAAGATCAATGTCTAAGTAAGGAACATGATGACAGTACAGTCACAATATTGTCCTTCTCTTTATTCCAAGAATCAAATACTTCTGTTTATCAATTTTAAATTCATGGTAGTAATATTGATTTTAACATTAATTAAAATTATTTTTGAAATAAATAAGGTTTGTTCTAGTTGCTATTTCATGTTATTTGATTATGCGTGAGAAAATGATTTAGATATTGGTTACCGATTGATTAGATGATTGATTGATTGATTATTTCATTGTTTGATAGAGGATTAATTGATTGATTATATCATTGTTTAATTGAAGATTTATTAATTTATGTTCTCAATTAAACAGATGAAAGATTGATTATATTTTTGTTTAATTTGAACGAAGATTGATTGACTGTGTTCTGAATCGATTATACGATTGAGTGATTATGTTATGTTTGATTGGAAAGAAGATTGATTGACTAACTAGTGGTGTGCTTTATTGATCAGATGATTAATTGATTATATTATTGTCTTTTAGAAGACTAATAAGTGTTTTGAATTGATTAGATGCTTGATTTATGATATTTTTGTTTCAACGTTTAATTAGATAATTGATTGATTATATCATTGTTTGATTGGAAAGAAGATTGTTTGACTGTTTTCTTAATCTATTACATAATTGGTTAATTATATTATTTCTTGATTATTTGATTGAAGATTGATCAACATATTCGTGTTCTACATTGATTAGATAGTTGATTGATTATATTATGTAATTAGATGGATGCGGGCGGAGTGTTTGAATAACCGGTATTCTCACGACTCTGCACTTCCAGTCTCCAGGTACAAGAAAGATGATTTTCTGCAGGCCAAATTTCCTGAGAAAACTACGTTTTTTCTTTATAGCAAATGAAAAAAAAATGAATATAATTTAAACTAGAATAAAAAAAGGCGAAAAAATGAAAATATACAAACACCGTTTTCTTATTTCTGTTATTTCATAAATTATTTTTAAAAAAAGGCAACACATCTGAAACGTTGTATAAGTCTCTTAAGATATTTACTATCAAAAGCAGTTTTATATTCTGCCACTTCTAGAATGTGAATATTAATATTTTTAAAGTATGAAACAGCTTCCGAACAAAGTATTCACAATTAAAATCATTTCTGTAGATTAATGAGGATAAGCCACTTGATACACGGAGGATCACTTTAAATTTCGCCTACAGTCTCTTAATATAACCAGAACAACCCCTTTCAGGTTGATAGGAGATCTGGGGAACAAGATGCAGCTGTGCACCCAGAGGTACGGGAAGCGCCCCTATGGTGTAGGACTGTTGGTTGCTGGATATGATGATAAAGGACCTCACATCTTCCAGACATGTCCTTCTGCTAACTATTATGGTAATTTTAGTTTCAAGATTTTGTGTATTTTGTTAGGGATTTCTAGGGGGGAATTTCTAAGTTCAGTTCAGACTTTACCTACGTCAACAAATTGTCCACTGCGTTCTTTTCACACAGGGTCACTTGTAATTACGCTTGCAGTCACTCGGTATGAAAGGGTATCTCTAACTTTCTGTACCATTTTATGTTAATATCTGTATAATATATATCTAGATTGTCGAGCTATGGCTATAGGAGCCAGGTCCCAGGCTGCTAGAACCTACCTGGAGAGGTTTCTAGATGATCTCGGAGACTGTGAACTAGAGGAGCTGGTTAAACACGGTCTCAGGGCCCTCAGAGATACATTACCCAACGAGGTAAACCGATACAATCAACAAGGGTGAATATATTTTCTTGAAAAATCGCTCTATTATTTTGGAAAAAGTAAATAGATCATTTTGTGGAGGAGTAAAAACTTCTTTAAAACTTTCTTTCTGCCTTACCGTAGAATACAAACTTTTGTTCATAAGTGCATAATTGATTAACGGAAACGTATAAGAAAGTATTTTTTGAGAATATTTGTTTTAAAAAACAGATTGAAAAAGAAGAGAAAAATGTTATGAACAAAATCTGAACTTAAAAAGATTAAAAAGATAACAAAATTATTCAGTCAATTCAGTCCTGACGTTTGGTCAGCCATAGCTAACATATATATATATATATATATATATATACATATATGTGTGCGAAGAGCTTTATTATATAGAAAATATTTGGTTTTGATTAAAGTTTTTCCATGTCTAAACTGTTTTGATCAGGTTGATCTGACGAACAAGAACGTGAGTGTTGCAGTTGTTGGAAAGGATCAGGTGTTTACTATTTACGATGACGCGCTTGTCGATCCATTCCTCGCCGGGATAGAAGGAGAGGAGAGACGAGGACATAGGTAATAATAATCAGAATTTCAACTGGCCCGTTTAAAAATGGGGGGGATTATAAAAATGTTGTCAAACTATTGTCTCCGTTTACCCCCATTTTGAATCCCTCCCCCCTGTAATCTGTTAATATTATAGAATTTTCATGGATTTTTAACATTGGCATTAATTCCAGAGCTGCAGCCGCTGATGAAGCTGATGAACCTGCTGCTCCTGAAGGAGAGGAGGGAGAAGCTGCTCCTCAGGAGGGTATGGATACAGACTAGAGCAGAGCAGCAAATTCAAACAGAAAAGCTCGCCGGAATGATCAAGATTTTTAAACTATCCTTTTTAAATGTAAAAATAATCCTGTGATTGGAAATTTCAGAACGAGTCTTGATTAGACGCGTCAATATGTCGATAATGAGCTATAACGGTGGGGCG
The DNA here is from genome assembly GCF_000591075.1 of Eurytemora carolleeae. Classification (NCBI taxonomy): domain Eukaryota; kingdom Metazoa; phylum Arthropoda; class Copepoda; order Calanoida; family Temoridae; genus Eurytemora; species Eurytemora carolleeae. The sequence continues at coordinate 37,871 of NW_019397847.1, read as the reverse complement.
GTGGTTGCGATGACCGGAGAGAAGTGTGTTGCGATCGCCAGCGATCTGAGGTTCGGATCTCAACTATCAACAATCGCTTGTGACTTCCCGAAAGGTTAGTGATAGCGGTCAAATCTGGCTTTAAAATTGTCTACTCTTTTTGTTCAAATTAACTTATTTATAACTTGGTTTGATAGAATGGACTAATTTTAAAAGGTATTCAAAAATAAAATTTTTCCAAGAAGTTTTTTAGAGTTTATTCGCTGAATTTGTGAAAATAAAAGATTATTAGGTAGATAAAAGTAAATTAATAGGTAATGGTATTAAAAGGATTTAAAAATTGGCCTTTCAATGTCCAATTTTTCTTGTTTTCCCCTCCACATCGTCAACAATCATCCCCCCCCCCTCCCGGTTGATAATTCTTAAAGACAAACACCCTTGGTTGAATAGACTTTAATTGTGTTTATTTTCTTGATTTTGAAATTATTTTAATTAGTGTTTGAGATGAACCCCCACCTCTGGATTGGACTCCCCGGCCTAGCTACAGATCTTCAAACTGTTAAACAAAAAATTGAATTTAGAAGGTAAGAAAGAGATTTTGGCTATCCGGATCCGGATCTGCAAAAATATGCGGATCCACGGATCCGGATCCAAGGGGTAAAATATCAACTATAAACTGAAAAAAAACTCCTAAAACCCAAATCGGAAATTTTGAAAAAAGAGATATTATAAAAATTTCCTCATTTTTGAATGGCTCATCAAGTTTTAGGATAAAAATAAGCGAAAAAAATANGATCTCATAGGTATAAGATATTAACAAAATTGTATAATTGAATGTACTGGTGTATTTCTTAATAAGTAATTAACAATTGGTTGACTGATTGGATGGATTGATGGATTGATGTGTAGGGTGTATGACTGAACCAGTTGATTTTGTAACTGGTGGTACCCCTGAGGAGCAGTTGATGGGTATGTGTGAGACCCTGTGGGAGCCAAACATGTCACCTGACGATCTTTTTGAGTGCACTTCCCAGGTTTGATCGATTCGTAGTTCAAATATAGAAAAGTGTTCCCTTGGATAACGAGTTTAATGTGCCCGAATTTGTCTGTATCCTTTTTTACACCAAATAATGAGCATTATCGTACTTTGCAGTTTATTGAATAAAAACAAAGAAATTTAGATAGCATTGAACTACAAGAACTTTTTGAGAGGCTCCACAAGAGTCAGTGAAAATATTAATTTTACTTCAAAATTGTATGTGCTAAGTGCTAATGTTTGCTTTATTGCAATGTGCAAAAAAGGCCAAAACCAATGATTATTTCGTTTGATGAAACTACTGGGGATTGTATTTTCTCGAAATTTTTTTTTTCTTTTTTGGTGAATGGAGGGGGGGGGGGGGATAATTTTTTTGGGGGGAAATTAAATGAATTTTTGGGTGAAAAGTATCTTGAAGAATAAAAAAAATGTATTGTCTTTTTTCCTATTTTTTTTCCCAAATCATCAAAAATGATTGACTCTGAAAAGTTTTAGAAAATTTATTAATAATGAATATAAAAAACAATTTCCATCCCTGTTTAGGCGTTGATGAATGCATTTGACCGTGACGGAATATCAGGTTGGGGAGCTGTCGTTCATATCATCGAGAAAGACAAGGAATATATATTTGCATTTTCCCTGAAAAAAAGGATTCAAAATTTGAAATTGTGGTTTGTTAAAGGAATTAGTATTTTAATGTCGATCTTCAGTAAAACCATTTGATACTATCTGAATCTTCTACAGCCTATACGAACAGAGGTCGGGACATTAATCTGAAACGTTTCATCTTGATATCCAATGTAGCCACGTTTAAATTCGAGGATAAAAGCTTCCATCACTTCTGATTATTTATCCCTGAAGGGTACTACAAACGCAGAAGGATTAGATTAATCCGCAGATCTATATAAAATGAAGATTAATGCTTGATCCTGTAATTCGCAACGCTAAATTTATGGTTTAAGCTCACTTCTGTTTCTCCTGTATTTTTATGAAAAAGAAATTTTTTGCCATATTTTGTTACATTTTAGTATTAAAGCAACTTAATCTAGGAAAATATAAGTTGGTTTAGTAACTGGAAATTCCATTATTGATTAGTTCTTCATTTTTCTAAAAGTTTCTTAATTCCATTATTGATTAGTACTTCATTTTTCTAAAAGTTTCTTAATTCCATTATTGATTAGTACTTCATTTTTCTAAAAGTTTCTTAATTGACTGAACCATGTTATGTCACAGGATAGTTTACCCCAATGTCCGCCATTATCTTGACAGACACATCGTAGATTCTTTACCCCTATCATAATTCGCGAACATTCCCCTTTATTTTATTTGAATCCACTAAACAAGTATATATATTGATCAGGTGACCACCCGTACCCTCAAGACAAGAATGGATTAAACGATCAACCAACTCTTCAATCTTGGAACCAATCGAACCAAACATTTAACTTTTAATATTTCTATAACTTACATTTTCCCCAACCTCCCAAGTCCTGTTATATTTTGACAAGTCCTCTCTAAACTCCTCCCCGCTATTCCTCGTGAAAATATCGTGATATTTCCAGATAACATGGATCGGTTATTGCGCCTGGGCGGAGCAGGTATGGGAGGAATGGGTGGGTCCGCCCCACCCTCGGATTCTCCAGTAGTAGATACAGCTGAGCAGGTTTATATCTCATCTCTAGCTCTACTCAAGATGCTCAAACATGGACGTGCAGGTAATTAATCATTAATTACGCTCAAAGCAACATTTATTTGTGATTTGATTTCAAAGTTAAAAGAAAAGTTTGGAAAGTTTATCATTTTAACTTGATATTGAGACGATTTCGAAAATGCTTAATCCTAAATGGCTCGAGACAATTAAATTTAAGTTAAGAACAATATAAATGATTCAGGAGTGTTTTTTTTCTCGACTAACCACCCCCTCTTTTGAAGTAATGTATGTTTGCTTGTAGCACAAACATTTTTTTAGGTTTCTATTTGTTTAATAAATAAATGATTTTTAAGGGAAATGTTTGGGTAAAAAGTATTGGAAGGGATGAATAAACTTGACTTTAGATGTCCAATTTCTTATTTTTATCCTCAGAACATCAAAAATCATTACTAATCACACAACTTGAGGCGTTTCATAATTTCAATTGTTTCATAATTTTAATTCAAAAGATGGACCTGGGTTCGTTAGGAATCTGCCTCCAGGAATAATTAATAGAGCAAAACCTGGGCGAAAATAACAGACTCTCCTAGGCATGTAGTTAATGCGCGCATGGAAAGGAAGGGTACTGATGGGTGAAGTCGACTGGGGGCCAGAACATCCCCAGCGATTCCCTTTAATTAATTAATTAGTATCTAAGCAAAATTCTCATTCCCCCTCCCCCCCCCCCTTATGAAATCTTTTTTTTACCAGAAATTATTGAAGTTAAACAAATATTAAGGTTTTTTCTCTGGTTTTAATTCTAACTATCCATAAACCTTACCTTGGATCATGTGAGGTCCCACACAAATTTTTACCCCGATCGGTTCAGTACAGTTTATACATATAGATGTTCTAACTATTCTAGGAGTACCTATGGAGGTTATGGGACTTATGTTAGGAGAGTTTGTTGATGAATACACAGTCAGAGTTATTGACGTGTTCGCTATGCCTCAATCAGGTTGGTTTATTTATTTATTAATATTGGATTTCTGAAACACACTTTTCCTGATATGTTTTTTTTTCGTTATTATCAATACTCTTGGTTCGTCGCATAGCTTTTATTTCATTGACAATCAAAATCATCAAAAATGAAGTTCAGTGAAATTTGTGGGTTTAGAGCGTTATAAACGATTGAAACACATTCTAGGCTGTCCAATTTTTTCATTCTTCCAGGTCATCGCAAATATTTTTTTTGTTGGGGGCCCGGGATCAATTTCTTCCAAGATGGGGGTCTTCAGATCCTCCCTTATCTTATCTTATCTTATCTTATCTTATCTTATCTTATCTTATCTTATCTTATCTTTTCGGTTACGTAATAACAGCTGATTAGCGATGGTTATGTAATATTCTCCGTAAATCCTTTTCTCTGATTGGTTCAGATTTTCCCGGGAAATTCAAATTTGAAATTGAGAAAGTTTAATATTTAAGTAGCTATTCATTATTTTACAGAATTTTTAACCTCGAACTTAAAATTCGCGCATTCTTTAGTTTTAGACTCAGGTTATGTCTTTATTTATCATTATTTATCTTATTTCTCAATCACGGCCTTTTCTGTGGTCTTAGCTTTAGTCTTCAGCAGCTTGTTGGTATGGACATGAGTTGGGAGTACATCCCCCACCAGGTTTCCAGAAGATATCCTCGTTGTTAGGGTTGCAGTGCAAGAACAGCGCCATTTCTTGGTCTCTGCCCTTTCCCCATCGAAAACATAAGAGAAGTTATTCTTTTCTCTGTAGTTAGGCTTACCTCGAATGGTAAGCCCTGCAGTTATCATGGGAGCCATTTTCAATGTGTCATTCGATCTGATTGGTTTATAGAAAATTGAGCTATTTTTAAAAATTTGCAGATTTTTGAAAAAAATTCTCGGATTGTCGAAAATATCTTTGTGAAAAAAATATTGACTAGGCAAAAAATTCGCTCTATTTTTACTCTAGGCAAAATGTTACCCATGGCAAAATGTTATTAGGCAAAATGTTACCTAGGCAAACTGTTACCTAGGCAAACTGTGACTAGGCAATATGTTCCTGCGCCGCGTAAGCATATATAACTTCTATGGGAAAAAATTATTTCTTAGGGGGGAAATAACTTTTCGAAAATATTTAATTATCCCCCTTGTTTAGGCGAAGATGTTGGATATGCTGAAGCAGACTGGTCGACCTGAGATGGTTGTTGGTTGGTACCATTCCCATCCTGGCTTCGGTTGCTGGCTCTCAGGGGTAGACATCAATACACAGCAGAGCTTCGAGGCCCTTTCAGACAGAGCTGTTGCTGTTGTGGTTGATCCAATCCAGTCTGTCAAGGGAAAGGTTGTTATCGATGCTTTCCGTCTCATCAACCCTAATATGATGGTGCTGGGACAGGTTAGGACAATTATATATAAAATACATTATAGGCTTGCTTCTATTTCAACTATCAAGTTGCTCAATCTTTAAACATTTTCTCTTCCATAAAATAAAAATTTAAGTTTTTGCGGATTTTCAATTTTTTGGATGGTTTTACTTTTTGTAATTTTGAGCATCCATAAACCTTCCTAGGAGTCATGTGAAGTTTCATAAATAATGTAGGACCGGACAGTTCAGCCTTTTAGACGTTTGTATGATACAAACAAACACGCTTTCCCAATAAAAGTCAACACAACTCAATTTATAATTTTTAAACAAGAGTTCCTTACATCCAAATAAACAGCTATATTACTACTTCATATATAAAAATTCCGTTAACATTTGTATTTATAATCAGCCCTACATTCTCATGCTTATTGAATTAAATATACATTGGATTGTTGAACGCGTGCAATTAATGAAACATTTTGATTTATTTTTTGAATTTCTGTAAATTTGGTTTGATTGATATTTAACAAATCATATATATCATTATTGCTGAATTTGATATTTTTTTTATTTTTATTATCTNGGGGGGGGGTGATTTTTCTAGAGAATCTGCAATCTACATTGTACAGTTAAGACCCCAGATTCTATATTTATTTTGTTTAGGAGCCCAGACAAACTACCAGTGTTCTTGGACATCTTGTAAAACCCAGTATTCAAGCTTTGATTCATGGTCTTAACAGACACTACTACAGTATAGCAATCAACTATAGAAAGGTAAGGACTTTTTCATCACCAGTACGGATGGGCGCGTTCGGCTTTTTTTCATTTTGTTCGTTTGTCTTTCGTGAACTATTTCTTTCGGGGTTTTTTTTAACCGTTAAAAAAATCCGTTCGTTCGCAAAAATATCGTTAATTTTTCATCTGTTTCGTTTGTTTTCTCATTCAATAAAATCGTTCGTTCATTTAAAAATCGATCGTTTTTTCAAAAGTTTGTTCCAATAAATCGTTGGTTCAGTTAATAAACTTTTGTTTTTAATAAGTTTGTTCCAGAAAATCGTTCGTTTAGCAAGTTCGTTTGAACGACTAAAAACGATCGTTTTTTATTTCTCTGAACGATTCCAATCAATCGGTTTTTTCTCAATCCATCCTTCACAAAAAAAAATTCGTTCGTTGACAAAAACTATGCCCATCTCTAAACATCAGTAACACCAAATCATTTTTTTTCTTAAAATGAATTATGGTCAAATCTTTCAAAAATTTCAAATGTTTAAAAAAATTAAGAAAACATTTGCTCTTCTTTCTCTACGCCAAATATAGACCCGAAAAAAAAATATAAAGTGATAACTAGAAAACTCTGGAATGGAAATACGACTTTTCGACTATTTTTTTACGTTTAGTAGTCCAATGATCATTGGACACCGCAACTTTGTTGTGTAAAAAGACCCATTTCACTTAAATAGTGCTTTAATTAGTGTTCAGTAAAACTATATGCTTTGTAGCAACATCAAATACACCTAAGTATTGCTATAAAGTCGTCTTCCTATTTCAGAGTTTTTTGGTTATCACTGAGGCAAGAAACGAACCAGCTAAATTCGCATCACTAAGTGTAAAATTCTAACGCTTGTTTCAATTCTAGAATGAGTTGGAGCAGAGAATGCTGATGAACCTGAACAAGAAGTCCTGGTCGGATGGTCTCACGCTGAGAGATTACAAGTAGGGCATTATAGTGTTCACGATGGATAAAATGGGGTTGTGTTCGAATCATAATTATGAATTAAGAGTTGCGACTTTTGGTTCGATCTAATGTTTCCATTAAAGGAAAGGTGTATTTATGGATTGCCAGAATTAAAAATATTTGCTTCTAAAAGAACGATTTGATTTTTAAAAATCCACGAAAAAAAATCGATGAAAGAGTAACATTTAAAAGTAAAAATCGAAGAAGGGTCCCTGGAAAAGCCTAGTTTGTGAATATTAGACTTAACCTTGAATACTAGTTAATCTCTTATTGATTATATTTAACGACAAACCCGAACTTTTTTCTTTGTTGGAATCCAGTGATTAAAAGGACTGTATAAGTGTAATTTCAAGTAACCCCCATCCAACCCCCCTCTCAGTGGGCTAGCCTCTATACCTATTCTAATCCTGTTTTGTTCAGGGATCATTGTGGTTTGAATGAGAAGACTGTTGAAGAAATGTTACAGCTCGCTAAGAACTACGATAAGGTAATCTTCTTGAGTCTAGGTCTCCCATACTGGACAAATAGAATATAAGGTAGGTATGGGGTGGGGTTGACAGGAATGGAATGGGATTGAAAGGGATTGAATGGGATTGAAAGGGATGGGATACATTGAAAGGGATTGAATGGGATTGAAAGGGATTGGATGGAATTGAAATGGATTGGATGGGATTGAAAGGGATTGGATGGGAGTGAAAGGGATTGGATGGGAGTGAAAGGGATTGGATGGGATTTAAAAGGGATTGGAGTGGATTGAAAGGGATTGGATGGAAAGGTATTGGGTCGGATCGGATATGTATTAGTATATATATAAGTATAAATGTATAGGCTCTAGAAGAAGAGGAGAAGATGACCCCTGAGCAGCTGGCGATCAAGAATGTCGGGAAACTGGACCCAAAACGTCATTTGGAGGAGAAGGTAACTTTTAATCAGGGATTAGGATTTCATTTTTATGCGGATCCGCCCAGCTAAACATGGATCCAGGTCTTGAACAAATTATCAAATTACTTTTCTTCTTTTTTCTCTTGTTTTATGCTACACTTGATAAACCATTCAGAGATAAGGGCATTTTCATTAATCTCTTTTTTCAACAGTTCAGATTTGTTTTCGGAAGCAAAATTTAAAAATAAAGTTTTTTTATTGATTTTTGCTCCTTGTATTCGGTTCTGCCTGCCCCCGGGCCGGGTGTCCACCTGACGGCTGTCTGGGTTCTACAAACTGGGGGGCTTTCAGATACTCCTGTATTCGGATTCCGGATATGTGGATCCGTGTATTCGGCTCCAGGAAGCCAAGTATTTAGAATGTTTTTGTAGGATTTTAAACTTTTAAACTTTTTCTGAAATTTGACGAAATTTTTTTTAATAATTAAAAAAAATCTTTTTGGAAGAAAAATCTCTGAAGAATATATTTTGTAAATTCTGTTACTACTACTGCAAGGTTGTAAACGAGAGTGGGTTCACACCCTTTGCTAATGGTAGATGTCAAGTCTACTAAAGTCAACGAGAATACATTTCTACTTTTGCTGAATCAATATGTATTTATAAGTTCAATGAATGCATTCCTGAAAATGTTTTGATTTTTTAAGCGCTGACTAATTATCTACTTTAAATGCACAATGAATGTATATTCAGTTGAGATTTCAATATGTATACTTTGTTTCAACAAAATTATCAAACATTATATTTTGAATTGGCTCATAATAAAGTTTCTTTTGTGTTTTATTTTAAGCTGAACCATCATACATTATTATTTTGTATTTTGTGTTTGAAAATAAATACTATAACTATTATACAACCTTGAACTACTGTAACTAAAATAATTCTGAAAATTGGATGAATTTGAATGTGAAATTGATTAGAATATTGTTAATGTTAAGGTTGATGTTTTGATGACCAACAATGTTGTCCAGTGCCTGGGAGCTATGCTGGATACAATTGTGTTCAAATAAAGGTAACATATTACAATATGTAATAACTATTTTAAACTATTTCGAAAATAAGTCTTCGGATCAAAACTCTTATTCTGATCTTGATTTGATTTTTCAAAGACGTGTTTTTGTAAATTATTTAAGTTTGCTTCTCTAATATCTTCCGATATCAAATTAACATTAACATGATGTGTCATTTGCTTTATCTTAAATTTAAAGAATTTGAGCCGCGTTCTAAATTTTATCCGCGGCTCAAATATGGTTGGTTCCACTTAAAACTGTATTAAACTTTTCAAGATCTAAGCCGGCGCTCAATTGAAACCGGTTTTGGGGGGATTTGAAACGCGGTTTTAATTCATTAAATTCATACATAGAAATCGTAAATAAGTTTTAAATTTTAAACTATGTACATTTTTGTCAATCAATTAGATTACAAGGTTTGTCTCAATCTTGATCTGCAGGTTGCACCACTAAACATGACGCTTAAGAGACGCTTTAAGATCGTCTTGATCTTTGAAATACCTTGCGGCATTCTTGAATTAAAAATCACTAGCTTAAGGGCCCGGCGTTGCCCGTGGAAAAAAAACATTTCAAAATATTTTAGACTATAACACAAAACACAAAAAATCTCAGTCCAATCGGTTCAGCCGTTCAGCCGTCTATACGCAACATATATATATATATATATATATATATATATATACGAATGTCTTGTTTTATAAATACCCTTTGCCCTGCCATGTCCAAAATGTGGTCTGCCTTTTATGCTGAGAAAATTGCTGGAGCAATAAACATTTCTGTTCTTTTTTTTTCAAACGAAATTCTTCAATCTTTATATCTTCGGTGATATTGAAAGAACAAAAAACGGCAGACCACATTTTGGAAATGCTAGTAAGAAGTGATATTGTCTGAATCTAAAATCCCAGCTTAAAAAATAGAAAGAGTAATTAATGCCGCAAATCATTTCAAAGATCAAAGACTATCTTCAAACCGTCTCTGATATGGTATGGTTCGTGGGACACTTTAACACACTTTTAGAATGCAAGGGGTAGTAGGGGGTCTTTAATAGTCTGATCTGATTTTGCCCCAAAATGTTTTTGTTGTTAGATTTTAATTGATTTATATTTCAGGTTGGTTTGTGATCGGTGAAACTAAATACATTTTACGCTAAAGATAAATTATCTTTCCTCATCGCCATTTAATTACTCTTCCCCTCCATCATTCACATGCAAATGATATAATCCCCCCTCCCCTCCCACACAAAAATATTTTCCGTTGTATTTTTGACAGTGTTATATTTCCAACATTTATATGTATAAATTAAAATACATTAATAATTGTCATAATGATAACTTTTTATTTAAAGTCACTGTAAAGTTTTTAAATTCTTAAACAAGTTAATAAGAAAAAAATTATCTTTTTTGCAAACATTTTTTGAAAGAAGTTTTTTGTATTTTTTGCTGCATCATATTTTTGATTTTGTTTTAATATTGTAATGTTTACTTAGAAAAAGTTCTAAATATGATGTTAAAAGGCTGGTTTTCGTCTGGTTTTAACTCCTTCATACACTGGGTCCGGTGGTTTGTACAGAGCTGTACTCGTAGAAAACTGAAAATAATATTTTATAGAAATCTGTCCGTTGCTATTAGCTAACAGTTAGTGAGAAGAGTGCCATCCATGAGGGTCGCCTAAAAGGTCTATATTTTAAGCTTGAATTAGTGCCTAGAATCCATTTAGATGCGGATCCAGCTCATCAACATTTCTTTATGATTTACTGATTTTTTAACAAAAGTAAAAATTTTCAAACATTCGTTTTTTTGCTGAAACTTTGCGATTTATTCAAAAATTTGAAATTTTTGTTAATCCAATATTATTTAACAATTTTGAATTCTGTTGTTTTGTGTGACATGTTGTTCCTGAGATCCGGATCTGTGATGCCAACATTTTGCGGATACAACTGATCCGGATCCGTGGCATTGTCTTTAAGGTTCCCTGGTTGTTTCCTAAAAATTGTTGATGATTTAAGATGAAATAATGAAAATAAGAATAAAACTTGTAAATGTGTTAGGTTGTCAGGTTTGTGGGTAACCCTGGAGCTGTCAACGCATGAGACTTAATACAAATTTAGTCGCAGCATTCTAATAGATGGATAAAGTTTATTGCTAAAATATAGAGTGTCAGTTGATGAATAGTTTAAAATGTTTTCTTCCATTTTTTTCAAGTTCTTTGGTACCAAGGAGAAAAGTAAAAAATATATTATAGTAAATTTAAATTGAAGTAAAATACATTTGAGTAACAATTTAATTCGACGAAATTGATTTCAAAAAATCCTAAATATCTGAGTTAGTAAATGGAAGAAGACATTCAAAACTATATACCAGCTGTCATATTTCGTGGGACGTATCTATGAAATATTAATCAAATGATGTGGAAATGTTGAGACAAGAATCTAGTGTATGTACAGAAATTAGATAATTACTTTTTTTAACATAAAAATCTCTGCGGTCGGCAGCACAATTTCTTGGCTGTAATAGACGCAAAGCAATATCTTTCTTTCAGAAGAAAATCGTTCAAATCGTATAATTTCCCTGTCGTAAAAAAATTATTGGTTACCTTAATCTTAGTTCTCGGATTTTCACGATTAGTTCTTGATCTTTCAGGTCTGAAAAACAATTTTAATATTTTAAATATAAAATCCAATATTTTTCTACGGCTAATTATCATTCGTGATCCCAAAACTTAAGACAGGGTATCGTTAAAATAGCCAGTTTTGAAATCCGGGGGTTTCCCGAATGGGGTTAGGCAGTTTTGTAGATATCAACATTTTTGTTATGAAATATTATATTATTTAGTTTCTTCATATTCTCCTTTTTTCGAATCTCTTAAATTAAAATCTACTTAAATGATAAGACCACGAAATGGAAACTCGGGAGTTTCATACAATCGATACTCTTTTAAATTTCGGGCTCTGGAATGATTAAGTTAGTCGAACAAACTTTTCTGTATTCAAAATATACCGCGTATTTTGGCGCTAAAGCTTAGAGATAATCTAATCTGATATTGGACGCTGTATGTAGGAAGATAATATATATTGATGCTTATAATAATAGCCTTAGCTAGGACTAGAAACTATTAAGTTGTATTGTATACCTGTGGACACATTTTTATAAAAAGAAATAGTTATTAGGCATACTACGAATGTACGAAAAATTAAAGTTTAAAGATAACTTAAAAATTAATTGAAATAAGTTACAGGACTTACTTGTCAACATATACAGGGTTACACCCACAAAGAATGATACTGTAAAGACGACCTGACGATCTCTAGTTTGAATTAAATATTCTGCCTTTTAAGAGCTTGTTTAATGATTTAGCTAAACCTGTTTACAGTTGCACGAAGTTGTGAATTTATTGAAACATGACAGTGTAAATTTCATACAATCGTCTTTGAGTCTCATCCTGTGTGGGTAAACCTGTATATTGAATTCAACCATTTAAAATTAATAAATACAAAATAACCCTCGTCCTGTAATTCCCCCAATATGGTCTTTATTTGTGTGAATATCTAAATTCAAGCATGAATAAAAGTATAGGTTGACAAATTATTTCAAAGAGCAACATTAATCCGTAACTCAACTGTAAGGTTCGTGGAACTTTTTTCAGAGACACACTGTACATTTTCAGGGACACACTGTACATTTTCAGGGACACATTGTACATTTTCAGAGACACACTGTAAAGTTTTTAGCCTAACCTAAATACTGTTGGTATATCTAGTACAGTTAATTGTTTGGTTGGTAGACTTATACTTTGCCGCCTGAAATATATAAATACAATAAATATATTGACAATCTGAACATTGAGAGTTTTTTTTTCGAAATTCATTCAGTTCCCCGTTTAAATGTTTGAAGGGAGTAAGCGAATTGTAATTAACCCTCAATGCAAAGATAGCAATGTCTGATTTACAACTGTACCCTTGAAACCTTGATCTGATCCACTGTGGAAGATAATGTTGTTTTTCTATGAACTTTTCGATTTTTTCTTATAAGCACGAAATGCTCTGCCACTTTTGCAGAGAAAATAAACAGTTTAAAACAAACAAAAACACGGATATATAATTAATACTTGATCAGGCAAAGCTTTGTAAATCTGGCATTGCCATCTTTGCATGTAGGGTTTCTTAAAATTAAGATAACAGTCCCTTTAAAGTTTAATTTTTATTTAAGCATTTATAGAAAATATTTTTGAACAGTTAAGAATGTTAAAGATAAAAAATGTTGAGTAATCTTTAACATTTTGTTCAATATTTCAAACAAAACGGTCATCGTTTCAGAATATTCTTTCGATAGTTCGATGTTACAAATAAAAAGTTTTTTAACAGTACATCTATAAGCGTTGTCAATCTGCCGGGATCGATTAAATAATGTTAAAATTTCATGAATTCAAAACTGTATGTATTATGTAATGTTTGCTTTTACTAAACTTTGCAATATATTTATCCATAAAAAAAACGATCGTTACAACATGTTTGTTTTTGGATCGTTATTATGTCGTTTTTTTGCATATATCTTCTTTTAGGGTCGAAATTTGAGAATAATTAAGTTTAAAAACATGTCTGCCATTCTTAAACTCTGCCAACTTTTTGCCCTGAAAGAAAATAACGTCAGAAAACGTCCCAAAAATAGACCAGCAAAAGGGACACATGACAAAGTGTACCTGATTGGCTTTGGTGTTCTTGGAGGCGGAGGAATGGCGGAAGCTCGTCTTAGATATGGCGGAGGAGGCGGAGACCGAACCCAGCGCTCTTTTATTACTAACAAATAACATGTTTTTTTTTTAAAATTCTGGAAAAGAGCTTTGGGTCTTACCAATGATTTTAAATGAAAAATATTTTTTTTAATATGACACATCACACAATATTTGCGGTGAACATGTAGGATTAATTTAATAGTTGTACTACAGAATATCGATTGAACTTTAAGCTCAATAAACTAACGTTCAATTATTATTTTTTTATTTTACGATCAGAGCTCTTAAATTTGCTGAGGGTGGACTTCTTGGCTATTGCCCCCCCTTCAGGTGGGGGCAAGCCTTCATAAAAGATGGGGCATCCCCCCCCCCTTAATCATGCAGGCTAGAGGGGGGCCGCTTCATTTGTATCTAGTCCTTCCCCCCCCCCCTACACCTGGTGGAGGGGTGATGTCTCGGACACAGTTCTTGATTTCAGGAGAACTAATTTCTGCTTTATTCAAACAATCAGGTTCGGGCTAAAGATATTATATCATTAGGTTTAATAAGATATTATATCATCAGGTTTAATAAGATATTATATCATTAGGTTTAATAAGATATTATATCATTAGGTTTAATAAAATATTATATCATTAGGTCTAATAATATATTATATCATTAGGTCTAATAATATATTATATCATTAGGTTTAATAAGATATTATATCATTAGGTTTAATATGATATTATATCATTAGGTTAATAAGATATTATATCGTTAGGTTTAATAAGATATTATATCATTAGGTTTAATAAGATTTTTATCATTAGGTTTAATAAAATATTATATCATTAGGTCCTATTGTTTTGAAATTGAGATTATAGGGACTATAGGTGTAATTATAATCGACCCTCTATTTATAAATTCCGACTCACAACGGTAAACTCCTATACAAGCTTTGTCTTATCAAGAATTAAAGAAATATCCATTCAATGTCAGCAGCTGCAAGATATCGAATTTAGAAACATATGATGAGCTAAACTTCCAGAAATATCAGACAAAGTTAAAAAGAAGCAGAGATTAGCAGAATTTTGAACCAATGCATAGATAAGAAGAATGTACAGACTATTTCTAATACCAATTATTTTGAAAATATGAAAAGTAAATGTTGGGGTGCTGTTTCACACTTGGGGTTTTTGGGGTCCTGGTATCCTCCTCCCCCCCCCCCAGAGGGGAGGGTCCCGGGGCCCCTAGAATCCCAAACTGGGAAAAATTAGAATACTCTTATACTATTGAAATAATTTTGTACAATTTTGTAATTATCTCTTATAAAAACCTTTTTTAAAAAAAATTAGAAAATATCCATGATCTCTCTTTAAAAAATTGGTTATTTTCAATTGTAGATTATTTTTAAAAGTGACTTACAGATATTTGCTACAAAAACTGGAAAATTTGGGAGGATTTAAGACTTTTAAAACAAAAATTTCGATTTCTTAGATTTGAGAAAGGTTTAAAGTGTAATGTTGTGAGTCGGTCATGTATGATCTTCTTTAAATGGAGGGTCATTTGAAATTGTAGAGACAGTCTCTTTAAGTATTTAATCTGAGCTTTAGAATTGGATATCCTTAATCCTAATCGGTTAACTAATCTGGAGAACAAGCATTATTTAATCTGGAGATTAAGAAAAAAAGGCATTGATCTCGATATCCACCATTCTACAGTTTTCAGCTCTGATTAATTAAATTTACAATTATATTCTTTTCGCCAACATTTAAAGTCTTTCCATTATAATTTATAATTTATAATTGATAGAGAATAATCAGATCCTCAAGGTTTTAAATATTACCTCTTTAACACAAGATCTGCAGTAACTACAAAAATAACATAAATAAATCATTTCATTTTAGATTTATAAACTAAAATTGTCCATTTCTTTTCAAAATTCGAATATTTTTTTTAAATTGCATTTTTTTTACAAAATAAGAAATTTTAAAAAAGTGCTTTTTAAATTCCACAGGGAACGCCGGGCACTTGAGCTCGTGATTAATAAATGTTTATGTTGAACCTGAAAGCTTCAATAATTCCAACTTCTCCTGGTAGACAAGGCTGAAAGTATTCTTGTGCAAGACTGAAAACAAGAAATAAAGAGACAGTTTACGTAATTCTAGAAGGATTGTAGAATCAATTCATGATATCAAGTGACACACACAACTTGAACAACGGAACCGTTCCGCCTTAATCTTAGCAAAAATACTAACTAAAGAATTCAGTATTTTTTCTCTGAATATTAAATAATTTCAATTTTAGTTTTCCCATTTAGTAACTTTCGGATTTATGTAGCAAAAACAATGAAGGAAATTTCCATATTTCAACACTAAAAACATGTAAAACCGCACATATCTTTCCCGGATAAATATTAAAAGGGGTACCACTGTAAATCGGGAATGCATATAGTATGCCGAGTCCATTATAGACTGATCCAATCAGGGTTCAGCCATGTGTTTGGTGTCTATGCTGAACCAATAGAAATTGCATGGTGGTAACATCTATCTTTCTATCTAGCTCATTATCCAAATAGAGATAAACCCTTATATCGGCGCTGTCAGTAAATGGAAATATTTGCTTCTACTGAAACTATAGAAATCTCTTTTGGAACTATTGATTACGTTTATAATCCCTTGTTATACAATAATATATTTCTAGTAAACGATGGTGGAATGTTCTTTGGCATTCAAAGAAATGTTGTCTGTGTTTTATCTTTATTTTTAATTGATTAAATGATTTATAACATTTTAAAAAGTTTACTTACCAAGCTACTAAAGGGATTACAGGGATGACAGGAGGCCTAAAAAGAATTATTAACGTTTTCTTCAAAATTTTAGTTTAGACAGTTGGAATCTTATGAATTGACAGAATGAGTTAAGCTCTGATAAAACTAAAATCTTACATATGAGTGCCGAAAGTTTCAAAGCTTGGCCAATCAAAAGACAGTATTCCATATAATCTTAATTTTCGCAGATTTGAATATCAATCATTTTAATTAATTAGCTTCTCTTTTGAGTGCTGGGTCATCGCATAGAAATACATTTCATAGACAGGACAATCATAGACAGGACATTTCATAGATAGGAAATTTCATAGACAGGACATTCATAGACAGGACATTTCATAGATAGGACATTTCACAGATAGGACATTTCACAGACAGGACATTTCATAGACAGGGCATTTCATAGATAGACATTTTATAGAAAAAGAAATTCATAGATATATGACATGGAACATTTCGTAGATAGGACTTCTTCCCATAGACATGGCATTTCACTAGACAGAGTAGATTTGTTATAGACAGGCATTTTCATAGACAGAGAAGAATGTTTGTAAACACAAAAACGATTTTTTTCCAAAAAAATTTAGGATTTGGGTTTGTAAGAATGTGTCCCAATTTTTAGAAAATGTGATCAGTCTGACCTACAAGAAATAAACAATATAATATGTTATCAGTTTAAAGCAAAAATATAAATAATATCTGAAGTAAAAATCAAAAAGATATATGGTCTATGAAAAATATTCTCTGTCTATGAAATGTCTATCTATGAAATGTCTATCTTTGAAATGTCCTGTCTATGAATGACCCAATACTCCCTCTTGTGGATAACACGAAAAAATCGAGCAGTATTTTGTCATTTACTACTGATAAAGTTTAGCTAGAAAAAAAAGCGCTGCAATTTTATTTTAAAGGCTAAAATTTTATTATTGTCATGCATATAATTAACCCTGGACTGATTTATTGTGTTTTCAGTTCACGGTTGAGTCCTGTATAAACTGCCTACCTGAAATATATACATAAGATTTAATCAGTGCAAATAGAGGTGAGCCGAAGAGAAAGAGTTCATGCTCGCTCTTATGTTTGTAGTTATTACCTGGTCTCCTATAGTTAAAAATGAGCACACCCAATACTCCCTCTTGTGGATAACACGAAAAAATCGAGCAGTATTTTGTCATTTACTACTGATAAAGTTTAGCTAGAAAAAAAGCGCGCTGCAATTATAAAATATATATATTGCTAGGGCTACGAAAAGTAAGTTGGTGACACTTAAATGTCGAGGTTGTCTAAAAATTTAATAAATAACTTTTAGAGTTGTCAGTATCTCATGGGTGGGGTCGAGTTAAGGCTTATGTCTGATCTAAAAGATGCTATAACTTCATTAACTATGGAAGGATACAAGGTGTCCCACTGAACATTTAAGTTAAGGAAATACTTGAAGATCGTCTTTGATCTTAGAAATAGTTTGCGACATGATTCATTCGTCCAAATTCACAGCAAACAGTTTTAGTTTTTATTTAATAAATTAAAAAATAATTAAATTAAATTAAATTAAATTAAAATAAATTAAATTCTTTATATTTCAAAAAGTTTAGAAGCACATTCAGGAAATGCCAGGACTAGGAACATTTAAATTTTATTTTATTTTAAATAATTTGATGAATGAATGCCGCATTTTGTTTCAAAAATCAAAGACGATCTACAGATTACCTTCAAGGATTGCCTACCTGAGTTTAAATATAACACTAGGTTCTACACTAGGAATTCCTTTTCTCATATCCTCATCCTTTCAGTACAGTTTAAACAGTTGGACCATAGATTAATAACAATACAGACAGAACATTAGATGTCGTCTTTTCAAGATTTATGGGTCACAATAACCCCAAAGGAGTTACGTACATATCGCGTAGAACAGGCTTTCTCTCTGTCTTTTAATTGAAGAAAATACCCTTTAAGGGAATATCAATTGGGAAGTTTCCCATTAAAACCATCATTCAAATATTTACAATTAAGAAAATACACTTGAAAAATGTACATTCTGGAATGTATAGATAATCCGTTTGGTGTACTGTCTTTAGGCTGTACAAATACTGTACACCACTTGTTCATGCCGCTTAAAAGTCGGTACTTCAAATTAACCGAAGTTTTTAGTGAACCAAAGATATGTTCCTGCTCAGTGTGCAGCAATTAGATAAATTAAGATATTTAAAAACAATTCTTGTTTTTTATATTTTAAAATTATTTGCAAAGTTTTCATGATCCAGTTGTTAGGTGTAATTCCTTGTTGAGTGGAAAACATCTCTGTGGAAGCTCCTGAATTAATAAAAAGGACTGTATACGTCATTTCAATTATTAAGAGGGATGTCCGATTCTTTACCTCTTTAATGTTAAGAACCCATTCGTGATGAACTCGTCTTTGGTTTTCTAAAAAAGAACAAAAAATAAAATTTTTTTTTTAACTATTACATTATTTTATTAATTAGATTAGGTTTATTACCTACTGTTATCCATGTATTTCCAGTTGGCTCATTCGGAAGCAATTTCTTTTAATATGAATGTTTTTTATATCCAATATATCTATCTTCTTTAAATGATTTCTTCTAAAATTTGTTTGTCTAAGTAACTTATTGTTGTTAATTACTTCAGTGACAGTTTTAAAGAATTTATTAAGATGAACTTTATTAAGTTAATTACTTATCATTTTGTTCAAATTTTAATTCTTAAATTTTTTTTTTCAAAACTTTATTCATTTCCCTTAGTGTGTGTATAGTAAATTTGTATTTCTCTAAAATATAATTATAATGAAATATGAAATTAAATATGACAAAGTACACGTTAAAAGGACTTTATGCGTAATTTCAAGTCCATGCAAAGATTGCCATGTCCGATTCACAACGGTAACTTTAAAAACTTCGAAAGATTAAGTAGTAATTAGATATCAATGATGTTAATTTTGAAAACTGATTATTTTCAATTGTCGTTTCTATTCAAAAGTGACTTTCGCTTTTCTTCTGTAGGAAAACATGCAGGAATACTAGAAGAAAACGCTTTTAAGCCTAGAAAAACAACAATATTATTCACATTATTCATCAGATAAAGATTTAGTTTTGTATCTAAATTCTTTTTCTCTCACTTTTAATTCAGAGGCACAGACGCAAAGTAATTTCAATTGACCATTTAATTAAAGAGTTACATGATCGAAACTTATAGAGGATCATAAATTTTGCGTACCGTCCCGGTTTGCATTTACATGTACTGTAATTGTACTGTACAGCTTGCTCAGCTGGAAAAACTTTGGTACTTGAAATGAACCGTAAAGAAAGAATTAAGAAAATATCCTTGTTTTTCTATCTTGAAAATAGATCAATTCTTTCAATTTTTCTTTCATGTTTTCGAAGACATTAAAACAAAAGCATCTCCATCAAGTTTGTCCAGATTTTTTTTACTTTTTTTACTTTTCAAATTATGACTACGTCCATTAAAAATACTGCTGAACCCCTGATGTGCAATGTACAATGGGAATCACCTGTTTCTCCTAAAAATCAATTGATTCATAAAAGGGATTCTTTCCATGTATTTGAGCCAATTCTTAGAAACCAATTACCAGATAACAAACTCTAGACCAGGGTTGTATAATAAGGTTGCTTACTCTCGATGCGCTCCAATGTATCGTCTCAATAGCATAGAAAGATAAATCCCGCATATGACTTCACTGATTATAAGGGCGAGAGTGACGTCATATGCGGATTCTATCTATCTATGCTAAGAAGACGACATTTTCCGTACATTAGAGAGCATATAGAGTGAACCTTATTATACAACCTTGGTCTAGGCTGTCCCAAATTCCATGAAACTTTTCTATTAAAAAAAGTTGTTTAAATCTGCAATCAAATTCGTTATTATTAAATGAACTTACATTTCACCTCAAATTAAAATATTCGTTTTCTTTATTCTTATTACATAGTTTGAACGAACTATATGTGGTCTACTCAGATATGGAATATGATAAAAGAAATACCGGTTAATATTCCAATATTTTGATTAAAATAATAGGTTTAAAAAACTAATGTGAGAAACTAAAACCACCGGAAGTTCTTTTAATCATTCAGTGTGTTTTTAGTTTCAGTTCTTTCGTATCTTAAGTTTAAACCAATAAAAACTTTATCATAACTAATTTTTTTTACTGCCTTTTGACCAACATTACTGACCCATGGTTCCCCATAAAGTTACACGTAAAGTCCCTTGGGACAATCACGTAAAATAACGACTAGCTTTACAAAGTTTTCGTTAACAAATTCAAATTCAACGTAAAAAGATACAAAATTTTGTTCAACTTTTTTAGGAAGTTAGAAATTTTACTTAATCTCGGTTCCTCCTTGTTGAAATGGAATTCTCTTGGTAAATAATTTTAAATAATTTTAATAAATAATTCTTTAAAATCACTTGAATTGAGTTTTTGAATAAATGAATTTATTCCTAAGAAGAGTAATTATCACATTGTCGTCTTTACCCTGCCATAGNACTACAAGTGCTTCTGGACCTGTAGCTTCTTCAGCTTGCAGGGAATACCTTCTTTGACAGCTGACTATCCTTGCCGTATAAGGTAATGGAAATGATTCAGACCACCTTAAGCTCCTATGATGATGGATTTACATAGTGAAAAACAACTGGATTGACCATGATGACCAGTAAAAGTCTTTCATCCGAAAAAGAGCAAATTACTGCTACTGTTGCCTAAGCATATATTCTGATTGACAAGGACTGCAATAGTATTTACGTATGGATCCGTCACTTTAATTTCTTTGGTTCAATTTAAGTGATTTTAAGGTTTCTTCTTAGCAACTTCAAATACACATAAGATTGCTAAATTGTACAGTTTAACATATATATATATATATATCTTTATCTATATATTAGCATGGGTACAAAGCTTTGCCTGGATACTATCCTCTATCTGTAAAAGTCAACCCACAAAACTATTAAGCCAAACTAAAACCATTCCTTTGGTTTTATTTCCAGTTCTTTTAGACATTACTTATAGACAAATAGAGATTACAATTTTATATCTTTATCTCCATCATCTACATCATCTACATCATCTGCATCATCTACATCATCTACACTACATCATCTACATCTACATCATTTCCACATTAATCAAATAGTAATAATAATAATAATAATAATGATAATAATAATTCGTACGTAAAAGTACGACTGTGACGTAATTGTGAATAAGAACTATGACAAAAAATGTGTCTGAAACAAAATTGACCAAAAAAAATGTAACTTAAGATGATAAGACTGAGAAAGTGTTTTAGACATATTAAGAATTAGAATGAGTCCAAGAATTGTAAAATAGCAATGATTTAGAAATGTGACTTAGAATGTGTCTTAGATATAGCTTTGACTAAGAACTGTGAATTAGAAAGTATCTTTGACATAGTTATGTCTCTAAAGTACGACTTTGGTATGGAATAGTGACTTATCATAAGTCTTAGTCGTAGTTGTGACTCAAAACATGTACTGCAGTTCGTACTCCAGCTTTCCAAAAGTTCTTTGTAAAGATCACAATTTATAATGGTATCCTGCTTTAACTAAATTTAACAAGCACATTATCCCCCAAGTTCACGCTACCAACCCCTCCCCTTTCCTTCTGCTATCCCCCAAGTTCACGCTACCAACCCCTCCCCTTTCCTTCTGCTATCCCCCCATGTTCACGCTACCAACCCCTCCCCTTTCCTTCTGCTATCCCCCCATGTTCACGCTACCAACCCCTCCCCTTTCCTTCTGCTATCCCCCCACCCACTAAAAATTTCCCCACTGCATCCCTTAGCTCTACAGTCGATATACTGCAGGATGGGACTATAATAAGCCGATCTGTAACTCTTTAAATATGGCGAATCTAAGGTTGAATTAAATTTTTGCCTTAAATTTAGTCTTTTTATGTCATTTTTAATAATTGGACAAAGAAACTAGTTTACAGTTGCAGGGCATTATCAAAAAAGGAATTTCGCACTCGTCTCTGAAGTCTCTTTCTTTGTATGTAACCTGCTCTCACAAGATTTAGACAGAAGCCCATAGCAGTTACGCGCATACCGCTTTGAATTATATATTATAGATAATAAAATAATAAAGTTTAATATTTACAAAAAAGAATAAGACGATACCAATTTTTTATTTTACATCAACAAAAGTTTATACATATGAATGATAAAACTTTTTCAACATATATGCTTTACGATATTAAAAAAACATCAAGTTTTTTGGTCATTTGGTCAAATATTGAAATTTTCAAGAATTTAAGAAGAGTTTATAATTTGGATTGAATACAGGTAGCAATCATTAATCTTAATAACAGTTGATCAACACACCTTTACAATTTTTCAAGAACATTCCCTTTGTTGACATAAAAAATGAGGACAATATAAAAACAAAAAGCCCATATTTAGAAAACGTATATTTATCCTTCAAGAAAATGGGGAATCTAGCAATATATATTTATAATGTGGTCATTTAGCAATTCCAGACTAAACCCTCTTATCAAATATTAACTTCAAGTCTAGTTTGAATTATTATCAGTGTACTACAGTCCAAATCATAGCAGTAGGCACTGGACGCTTAGTTTTAGGTGGAATCCTGACCAGCTTGAACATACTTGAAGCTGTTTCAATGCAAAACCAGGCTTCCAGGCATTTCCCCCTTTTAAGATATATTTAAAAAATAAACAAAACAACTTACGAACTAAATTTATAAATAGATAACACACAGATTAAGATTAACGTTTCGTATCTTACAATGAAAAGCCAAAAAGGCTGAAAAAATAAGATAAAACATCCTTATCGAATAGACCTAAGTAAATCACCAAGTTGTAAGCAGTTAGTCTGCTTAATGTGAGCTCTACAACTCCGCTTGTAGGACTTGTAATTATCAAACTTCCGCATAATCCAGCTACAATGAACATTGTAACAATACTTGCAGTTCTCATGCATTGTTTAGTGATGACCTCTTTAGCAAGCATCAAATTCTCCCCCACTGCAGCTCTGTTTAGGTTCTCTATTGTACAATTGGGAGTATTCTGATTTTCAGTGGAGTCAACTACAAGTGCTTCTGGACCTGTAGCTTCTTCAGCTTGCAGGGAATACCTTCTTTGACAGCTGACTATCCTTGCCGTATAAGGTAATGGAAATGATTCAGACCGCCTTAATGCTGGCTGTCCACTGGGGCCTGAATTTGTTCTCAATATATCTGATTGATCAGCTATAACTTCGATTAGTTCTGTTGGTCTTACTTGATTATTTTTCTTTTTCATTTTCAGGAACTCTTTAACTAGAACAAAAAGTACTTTAACTGTTTCCAGAAATAAGGAACATATTAGAAACACTGGAAAAGTTGGGAATACGTTACAGAACTTCTTTTCACTTTCTGATTTTGTAGCATTTGGGTTGTCGGTTACTGGAATTGTAGTTTTGAAGTCATCTTGTGTCATGATTCCCATCTCTATTTTAAAATTGAACAATGGCCTTGTGTTTGTGTTTTCATTGCACACTAATGACATGTGAGTTAAGTCAAGAACATAGACAAGCAAAACCAATGCCCCAGCTACAATCGCACCGCATGATGAATGACGTATGTTGTGAAAAAGAACTGGGTTGGTGACTAGTAAAAGTCTCCCACAGGTAAGAGTGCAAACTGTGACAGTTATTGCCAAGACGTAAAGTCTATATGAAAGGACAGCAGTTGTTAAGATGGGATACCTCTTAACAATCTCACTCAGGTGGATACTCCAGAAGCAGGCTACAAAGGACGTGAGAAGGCTTCTGATGGTTAGAGCTGCTAGCAATAGGATCAGCAGAGCTAAGATCCTGTTCAGAATATTTTTCTGCGCCGGGGGTCTAGAGTTTAAGTACCTAAATAGGAGAACTGAAGCTGACATTGTTACTATGAACCCCAGACAGTTGATGATGAAGGTGTAGATGTTTGGCATGTCGGGGACCAGCATTATAAGTCCAGTATAAACAAGCAAACACACAACTTTAATCAAAGTGTGTTTGGACATGGGAATATCCATGATGTCCCCCACCTCTGGATAAACCAGACTGGGCGGAGAGAGGCCCAAGGTTAATCTTAAGAGAGTAAATTCAAGTTTGCTCTCTCTAGTTGCTCTCTGAACTGACGTTGGTTCTGTAGAAGTTTCAATTAAAATCAATTTCCAGAAATTTAAGGATCATATACTGAGTTTATCATTCATTAATTATATAGTCAAGTAAAATGTAAAGTTGGTTCTTATTTCCTGTTTTTACTTTAGAATATTTTAGCTACTTCCAAATATATTATCCCCTTAATCTACAAGGATGTTTTTCATTTCCAATCAAATTTAACTATGTTACATTAGATCAATATAATATTCTACATAACAATGATGTTTTCCAAACTTAACTTATTCAATAGAAACCTTGCTTCCTTAGCAGGACTACAAAAATTGTTATTTTATGAGAAAATGTCGTCTTCATTATCAAAATTCCTCAAAACCGGAATAAATGTAACTCTCAGAATATAGAAATAAAATTTTTTATGAAATATCAACTATATACTAATGTGGCAAAAAATTATCCATGATTTTAGGTTTTAATATCTGAATGATTTGTTTGGAATTAAATTGATTATTTTACAATCCGAGTCGAATGTTGCAACTTTCTGAATTTGTATGAACGCTACTTTTTTTGGTATGAGTCGTTTTTAACAATTTTCTCCTTATAGACGCAACAGATAGAAGTAAGATTAGTATTGATCACGAGGCAGGAAAGGCAACCTCACCCGCACAGCTTCCGAACCTCATTTTACCTATTTGCAGCAGCGGGCGTCCCCATAGAGTTTCCAAACCTCCCCCAAACAATCTTCCAATATAGAGAAAATAGCTTTTATTTTTAAATTTTGTTTCTGAACATATCTTGGATTGGCTGGGGTTTGTGAGTAGCTTTTACTAATAAGTATAGACAAATAGAAATATTCTTCATAAAATGTAAATTATAAATAACATTGCGGTTTGTCAATTTTCTTTCTAGGTATTGAGATATTTAAAGAAAACAAAACTCTGTTATAAACTAATAATTTTAAAACTATTGGGGGCTTTTTTTACAAGCGCTACAGATTTGAAATACATATAGATAAAAAGATAATTTTAGTGTTGCGGAAATTACCTTTTATTGTTGTTTAATGCCTTTTTTTGCAGGTAAACTAACTTAAGATAAATACTTCGCATATTTCATCTGCAGGTAGGTTTAAGTTATGAGGTAACAGTTGCTTAAACCAATCAGAGCCCAGAGAAACGCGATTTCAAACAAAAATCTGCAAAGTTTTAGTTTTTCCAGTCTTAACTTTGATTGTAAAAAAGAAATGAAAATATTATGAAAATGTTAAGGATACTATATGATGGTCTGCCGCGCTTAAATAATCGAATTAGTCCCGTTTTCAGTAGAAATTGACGATCATAAATTGAAGATCATTCATGGAAGATTGTTTGAGGGAGGTTCGGAAGTCCTGTGGGGACACGCACTGCTGCAAATAGATAATTTGAGGTTTGGAAGCTATGCTGGGGAGGTTGCCTTCCCTCCCT
Source organism: Eurytemora carolleeae (assembly GCF_000591075.1). NCBI lineage: Eukaryota > Metazoa > Arthropoda > Copepoda > Calanoida > Temoridae > Eurytemora > Eurytemora carolleeae. Next base: position 12,003 of record NW_019397847.1, on the reverse strand, counting down.
CCGATCACCATCAATAATTTTTCGCCGTAAGCCTAAGTCCCCTTCCTTTTTTCGCGAACACTCCATTTAATGGAAAATGTTTTAGAAATAGGTAACGATCCTTTAAAGATTATTTCATGTAAACAGTTGAAAAAGCTGGAACAATTGAAGACAACATTAAAAAATATCAAAACACCTAAAAAAACATCAAAATACATCAATGTATTTTATTTAACAAATAAGCGGGGGAAAAACAGAAGAAAACACCAAATAAACATTTTTTTATTTTCTGCAAGTTTCATGCAATTTTAAGCAGAAAAAAAGAACGAAAGTCACCGTTATTTTAAAACACATTAGTTTTGTTCAACCATTAATGTGTTTTTTTTCTAAACCGGCTCTTTCCGTTAGTAATAATAATAGTTCCCACCCCAATACAAACTTCTTGCTTGAGTTTATTGTCATTTAAAGCAATATTTAAATTGTTAAAGCTAAAGCCGATGAAATTCTGTTCTGAGAAACAAAGTCCAGATATTAAGTTTATCGACTATAGGTTAGAAAGAATAAGACTGTAAAGACGACCTAAAACTTTTAAAGATCCTAAGGTGAAATTTAGTCATGAATAAAATCATTTGAAAGCTTATTCAATTTTAGCAAAGAAAGAAACAAGTTTACACAGTAGCAGGGAATCATGAATAAATGGAAACAGACAGTATTACAATTCCATGAAGTCGTCTCTGAAGAAACAAGTTTACACAGTTGGAGGGAATCATGAATAAATGGAAACAGACAGTATTACAATTCCATGAAGTCGTCTCTGAAGAAACAAGTTTACACAGTTGGAGGGAATCATGAATAAATGGAAACAGACAGTATTACAATTCCATGAAGTCGTCTCTGAAGTCTCATCCTTTTTCCCTGAACATTCTGTATTTTTTGCAAACAGTCCCTTTTATTAACGTTTTCCCTGAACCTTCTGTATTTTTTGCAAACAGTCCCTTTTATTAACGTTTTCTACCTTGAATAAATCTCCAAATTTGATGCACTCTGATCCATCTTTAGATCTAAAATGTTAAACTATTTTAACGTTTATACGTAAGATACTAGATAAAGGCTAGGGCATATACAGGATTTTGTTGATGCTCCTTTTAGCAGTTTGCCCAGCAAAATCAAGAACGTTGCCTTAACGTAAGAATAATGTTTTTGGTGTAATTTCACAACAAAAGTTTTAGGGTGGCAAAAATGTACACTCAAAAGATGTTTCAGAAAAGTATTATCTAGCATGTTTTATCATCTACCTATAAATCTATGTTTCATATTTATATCTTACTGCTTTGCATTTTAAATGGAAGCGCTAATAATTTATGGCGCACAACAGCAGTGTGATGCACCAATAAGAATGCATTTGTGCACAACTTTTCATCTAACAAAATTTGTTGGAGCGCCAGAGCCGAATTCAACTTGCAAAGTTTGTAAGATAAAAATTTGGCAAAATTTGGACGGATGTATAAGGATGAAATATTGAGGGCACACAACAGTATAACATAAACATATAAAATGAAGGTTTATGTAAGTAGATATCTTACTTAAATCCAAACTGTGCAATCTGGTAGCATAGACTTGATACTTCATCAACTACATTTTGCTGGTACTAAAAACGTTTTTTTTTGTATTCATCAGCCATCTGTTGGAATTTTGGTCAATTTGTCATTTTTTCTTCTTGTAATATATCTTTAGCTAAGCCTGTCCGTATTGTCCTGCTGTTCAGTTCCGTAATGTTCTGCTGTCCTATTCCGTAATGTCCTGCTGTCCAGTTCCGTAATGTCCTGCTGTCCAGTTCCGTAATGTCCTGCTGTCCTGTTCCGTAATGTCCTGCTGTCCAGTTCCGTAATGTCCTGCTGTCCTGTTTTGTCATTGCTTTCTTTTCTGTCCCTCAGTAAAAATTTGAATTCGTTAGTTTTCAGAATTATTATTAATCTATTTGGTTTATTTTCTAACTGATAGATTATTCAAATAAATCATTTGTTCAGTGAGATTGTTTGTTCAGGAAAATAATGTTTCATCATTTGTTTAAAATTTGTTGGTTCAATAAAAATCTATACTTGTTCTAAAGGTTTGTTAAAAAAATGGTTTGTTCAGTAAACCTTATTGGTTTTCAAAAGTTTGTTCAAAAAATTGTGTGTTCAATAAAGAACATTTTTCAAATTTTGTTATAAAAAGTTGTTTGTTAACAATAAAATGCTAACAATCTGTTAAAATTTTACATTATTAATGTTTGCTTTTCTCATTTGGTTTGAAAAAAATTGTTGTTTTTTTCTTTGAACAATTCAAATTGTTTGTCTATTGTTAAAATTTTTTTTCTGAATAGTTCTTTTGTTATGAAATATTTCAGTTCCTCATGAAAACGATGCATATCTCTACCTCTAAGCTTCTTCTCTCTGAATCTGAACCAGGAACCGGTTTTCCGTAGTCTGGCCCGTACTGGTCAGCTGATACAAGACACATGTTTAGGGGAAGTCAGCTGTTACTCAGATCAATCATTAAAACTGTGCTTCAAGTTTAAATGCAATCAACAAATTTAAATGCAATTTGTTTGAAAAGACTTCTATGTAGGTAAAATACAGTTTTCCTAAAGTGATAAAAGTATATATTGAATGTTTATACAATTTTTGTTTTATTGTCCAATTGAAAATTAAAAACTCAATAATTTTACACATGTTAAAAAGTAAAACCTACAGTCTACACAGACACGAATAAAAAACAGATTATGTTTGGTGATTTTACCAAGCTTTGAAAGATGGCTGCTCTGTCGCTGAAAGCTCTTTGTCATGAGATCGTCTTCCCAATTAAAATCCTTCTCGACCGCCATCTTGTCTGTATTTAGTTTTGTCTTCAAAAAAAAATTTACTACAGCATATAACAATTTTCCATTTTAGATTTTGTAAGAAATCTTTTGATCATGTTAAAATTTGAGTAATTTGGGTTTTATGTTTTATTTTTTTAATAAAATATCAAATAAAAATTTCCGATCTATGTAAGATATACAGAGGTTGGAACTTGAGGTTGAGTAATGTTTATCTTAAATGCTTAATCTCGATATTCAATGTGGGGCACTTTGAAAGTGAGGGTAGCTGCTTGATCCCTCTCTAAGCAGTTATTTATGCAGATTCACAACACAATAGTTTTGATTTTAAGATATTTCAAGATATTTCAAGATTTTTCAAGATATTTCAAGATAGTTCAAGATATTTAAAGATATTTCAAGATAATTCAACATATTTCAAGATATTTCATGATATTTCAAGATACTTCAAGATATTTTAAGACACCACATTTTAGAGATATTTCAGTTACAAATAATAAGTTCCTTAGCAGTATTTCTAATTTGAAAAAAGCAACAATAAAAGACGACATTGCTGTTTTTTGGGTTATCATTGTCTCAGAAATTAAAACCGGAAAACAGTAGAATAATTGTCGTCTTCTTTCTTTCTTTTAAATATAAATTATCACTTCGGATCGTACATTCTTGTATAATAGCTGTGAAAATTACAAATTACAAAACTTTTATGAAGTAAAAGTAAGACATAAATATGCATAACATTTTATATCATGATTAGAATATTAGAATATTATTATTCACTAAATTCACTAAGATCGTTATCTCTAAGTTCAAACTTCAATTAGTTATATCAAAATTGTCTAACCCAATTTTATATAATATATTTCTAAACATATGCAAAAGTCACAACTTTCTAGATATCCGATCTGGGACAGTGAACAATCCCTTTTTACAAATTTATATTTTCGTTGCTAATTTTAAATCGATTAACTTTGATGTGCTAACGTTGACCATGCACTAACCGACTAAATTGAAAGTTACGGATAAAATAAAAATGCTGAAGTAGCAAATCTTAATAAATATTTCAAACATATTGCAATATTTGAAGGGAGTGTTCCCGAAAAATGAAAGGGGGTATCGGTTTAAGGCGAAAAATAATCGCTTTTGATCGCTACTAATCTTACTTGTATCTGATTCATCTGATGCGTCTTTAAGGAGAAAATTGTTAAAACGACTTGTACCGATCACCCAAGAACGTAGAATCCATGCAAATTGAGAAAGTTAAAAAAATCAATTTAATATCAAACAAATCATTTAGATATTAAAACCTATATGGATTATTTTTCGACACAATCGTATATATACAACGCATTTAAAACGCCGATTAGTTTGTCCGCCAGGTGTCTCTGCTCTCTTAATGATTCCACGTGCAAAAATAATTTGACATTTTTGATGTAATAGTTTCACCCTTACTGTAGATTTAGGACAGAACAAAATGTGTAAATGTCGTCTCTGAAGTCTCATTCACTGTGGGAAAACCTGTAGCTATGCACTGTTAAAAAAACATTTTGTACACAGCATCGAGTTTACCAAAAGCATTTCGAAAAAGAATTAAAAATCGAGTGATTTTAAATATTGAAAATACTAAAACTCAAAAATGGACAACAACAAATTTCTGTTTTAATTTTGATTACTGGTTATTTTTCGTATAAATTTTAGGACAAAATTCCACATTGATTTTGGGGGCCCTGAGGCCTTATTACTTTTATAATTATAATGTAAGTGTAAATTATCTTGCTACATATTGAATACGACCAGGAATAAGAATATTAATTCGGTTGAAATAATTTTAAATATTAACGCTTAAAGTATAAAGTGTATTAAATAAGTCATGCCACAATCATGGCAATTGAGAGACAAAACATGAAGCTCATGTTTGAATTATCATTATGTTTTAGGGTGTTTAAAAAAGGCTGGCCGCTTATATAGGGTGTCCCACATCATATCGTTCTGGCTTTTTAAATTGAGATTTTAGAGACTAATCAGAAAATAAAAAAATGCAGTAGGATAATATAAATTTCTTACAGAGAAAATACGAGGTTTTTCTAGTATTTTTGCGTATTTTGGCGTTAAAGCTTGGAGAAAATATAATATGATATGGGACGCACGCTCTGTATGTCTAGCTATTAAAATATGGTAAAGCCTTTCTAAATACATGATATTGGACAATTTTTTCCTTTTCAGCAATATCTGAGAAAAATACGAAAGTTTGTTTTCATTATCTTAACGAATATGATGAAAAAGATAAGAAAATTTATGATTACGAAGAAAAAATCTCAGTTTTTTAGAATTTGTAAAAACTTCTAATCAATGTCAGTTTGAAAATTAGGAGAATTGATTATTTTTAGTTTTATTTAAATATTTTATTCTCAGTTTTCAACTAAACGTCGCCTCTCCAGTGGGGGTAGGTATAAGGTGGCGTTTATATATAAATATATATATAAATGAGACGATGAGGGAGGGGGGAGAAGGGGGTGCAAAATA
>NW_019397847.1:5135-6558 GCF_000591075.1 Eurytemora carolleeae | reverse complement strand
ATTAAAACACCAAACCACCCCGCTTATCATTGAAGTACACTTTGACCCCTAGAAGTATGAGTTCGCGGACTGTACAATTCTTGGTGATTTTGCGTACATAAGCTATCTATGTTTATTTATTTATCTATGGGAACCAACCATATTTGAGCCGCGGCTTAAATTTAAGCCGTGGCTTAAATTCTTTAAATTCGGCATCATACCACTTTTTTGTAAAGAGTTGCTCTTATAAACAGGGTTACCCACAACGGATGAGACTTCAGAGACGACTGTGCGAGTTTATACTGTCCTGTTTCATTTTATTCATTATTTCCTGCAACTTTCAACTGATTTTTTTCTTTACCAAGTCATTAAATAAAAATTATTATTTAAATAAGACGACCCCAAGTTAAAATTAAATCTTCTGCCTTGAATGTTGTCCTCAAATGCCTTATTTAATGATTTGGTAAAGAAAGAAACTAGTTTACAGTGAACTATCTGCAGCAATGGGACTTCAGATCTCTATTGCTAAAATAAACAATAGTAACATATAACTATTGCTAAAATAAACAATAGTAACATATAACTATTGCTAAAATAAACAATAGTAGCATATAACTATTGCTAAATAAACAATAGTAACATATAACTATTGCTAAAATAAACAATAGTAACACATAACTATTGCTAAAATAAACAATACTAACATATAACTATTGCTAAAATTAACAATAACAACATATAACTATTGCTAAAATAAACAATAGTTACATATAACTATTGCTAAAATAAACAGTAGTAACATATAACTATTGCTAAAATAAAGAAAAGTAACAGATATCTATTGTTAAAACAAAATTAAATTTTATCACTCATGCAAGCCAAATTCATGGTCAATTCCATTATAGCTGTGCTCTAATACAAAATTTTATTTAGCAATATATTATAGCAAGGACCAAGGTGCTATAAAATTTATTGGGTTCCTGGATTAAAAAAAATATTTCAATTCTCGTGAAAAAAATAAATTAAACTTTCTTGATAAAGAGAAAAATTCTGTCCAAAAATGGTATAGCACTGCGACCTAAAATAACAATGTTTTAACTTTAATTAAAATCTTTGTAATAAACTTTCCAAAAATGTTTTTTTTAAATGTCTATATAGGTTCTTTCAAACAGGATTACTACATAGATATACATACTATGATACATACTTAGACCTAGCTACCAGTGTTCGGTAGAGAGTATAGAGTCTGATAGCTTTGTATGTTAATAAATACATACTTAGACCTAGCTACCAGTGTTCGGTAGAGAGGATAGAGTCTGATAGCTTTGTATGTTAATAAATACATACTTAGACCTACCAGTGTTCGGTAGAGAGTATAGAGTCTGATAGCTTTGTATGTTAATAAATACATACTTAGACCTAGCTACCAGTGTTCGGTAGAGAG
>NW_019397847.1:0-4342 GCF_000591075.1 Eurytemora carolleeae | reverse complement strand
GTGTGTAGGTAGTGGGGGGGGGTGTTGATATCCCTCTAGGGGATCAACTGTCAAAATGAGTTAAATTAGTACATTTCTACTAAACATATTTTTTTAAATTCTACTTCTTCATTTATCAGACATGGGGGCAGTCAAATTCAAAATAATTTCATACTCTTCCTTGTTCAATGTTGTTCCTTGATCCTATACAGTTCCTCGTTCCATACAGTTCCTAGTTCCAAACTTTTTCTTGTTCCATACTGTTCCTAGGTCCATACTGTCCCTAGTTCCATACTGTTCCTAGTTCCATACTGTCCCTAGTTCCATACTGTTCCTTAATCCTACTGTTCCTAGTTCCGTACTGTTTCTTGTTCAATTATGTTCCTTAATCCATACTCTTCCTTGTTCCTTATTCCATACTGTTCCTTGTTTAATTATGTTCTTGTTCCATACTCTTCCTTGTTCCATACTCTTCCTTGTTCCTTATTCCATACTGTTCCTTGTTCAATCATGTTCCTTGTTCCATACTATTCCTTGTTCCATACTATTCCTTATTCCATACTATTCCTTGTTTCAAACCGTTTCTTGCTCCACACTGTTCCTTGTTCCATAATATTCCTAGTTCCATACTGTTTTTTGTTCCATACTATTCCTTGCTCTATACTGTTCCTTGTTACTGACCCCAAGTTATATTTATATTCGTTACAACTTAATAAGTTTAAGAAAAAGATTCTAATGCCTAAACCCCTTTTAAAACGGTAACAATATTCGAGGTCTTTTCGAGTTTTTGAAGACAATGTATTTTCTTTTTGATGGATTTAAGTGTATTTTCTATTTATTTTAAATGAATTGTTAAATTATTATGAATGCCTAAGTATTTCTTGGTTGAACATGACATAAAGTTTAATTTATGTAACATTAAAGATGGAATATTTTCCAACCTTCGAATGTTCAAATATCTTAATGTTTTGTTCAATATAAATAAATAAATGTTTCTTTCTGAAATAAACACACCCCTTTCCCCTCCCCGGGAAAAGGTTCAAAGCTAGGAGAGCAAATAGGAGGGGGGGGCCTCCTCAATTATAACTTTTATTTTCTAAAATGCGCAATTCTCAGTGGGGGTGGCTACTGAATTCCCGCGTAATTTATTTGGCGGGATTTTTATCCAAACATTGAAGAAATATTAAATAGAATTTACAAAAATTGTAATTTTTTAACGTTTTCTTTTTCTTTTAGAAGCAAGAATTATCCTGTAGAGCGTAGAAGAAGATATTAAATTACAAGCGGAAAAAGGAAGACAAAAAGTTTATAAAATCAGCAGAGAACATAATGTCATTAAAAACACATTAGTGAAAGGTTAAGTAAGGTCAAACATTAATTTGTGTTGGGCGATCCAAAAATACTTTTTTTTTGGTTTCAGGTTGTAAGATTGCACTTTTTATGTAATTTATTAAATTACTTCTAAATCGGTGTTAACATGTAATCTATACATTGTATATGTATAGATTGTACAATGTACAATATATTTGAAATTGTTACTCTTGACAAATGTCGCTTTTTTGACACATTTGGATTGAAATTAATAATTGCTGACAGGACCCTAAAATAATTCAAGATACAATTAAGAGAACTAAATTATAAATTTTACATTTAAAAATTTTTTGGGACTCTTAATTTGTTTTTCTCTTTTCATTTTTTCTTTTTCAATTTTGTTCTTTCTTTTTCAGAACAATTTTTCTTCCATTTTTTCTTAAAATCTTGTTTTCGGATTTAAATAAGTTTCTATTTTCTAATTTATAAACAAAAACATTTGAGTTCTTCCCACAAACTATTGTTTTCTAAAAACTATATCTTTGCAACCCAATGTTGTAAATCTTAAACATTTAAAAATATATTAATCTAAGTTAAAAATATAAAAGCTTTACACCATTTGGTTGCAAAGAGAAAGGGATAAGAAAATTTGAGTTTGTGGCAAATACTCAATTCTTCTCTAAGACTTTGTAAAAAATAATTTTTCTCTTCTCTTTTTCCACTCTAATAATAATTTGCATGACGTTTCCCCATAACCTCCCTAAGATCTATCTCTTGTTTATTCTTACATATATTGAAAAATTATCATTTAAAGTTAATTTTATTGAAATTATTATACAAAATGAAAAAGTACATAAGAGTATTTAGGTAGCACCGTTTAATTCGCTTTCAAAATCTCTAAAACAGAGTATTTTAGTAAAAGTAATTATGTAAAGACATATAAAAATATATAAAAATAAATAGAAATATAATACTTGAAGATATATTCAACACTAGCCCGTTGACACTACTGGAGAAGAAAAAACAAACATGTTTATTCTTCAAAAGTAAAGGTCTTTTTTCTAAATGGAAAAAAATTCAAAAATTAGTCAATTTCAGTTTTTATGTTGAAAAAGCTCGGTTGAGAAAATCTTGCAATATTAGCCTGGGAGAGAATGGAGGGGGAGAAGAGTGGAAAGGATGGAGAGGGAGAGGAGAGATCAGATGAAAATCTTGTTTTTCTTGTCTTGCTTTTTAGACAGCTGGACTCTTCATGCTTCGACAAATACGATCTCAGCGCAAACGCTTTTCCGCAGTTTGTGCAGGAGAATGGTTTATCAGCAGAATGGGTTTGTGTGTGTGCTCTCAGATTACTTTTGTCCGCAAAACTTTTTGCACAGATATTACAAGAAAATGGTTTTTCTCCTGTATGTGTGCGAATATGCCCCTGAAGCAGCCAGGGACGAGAGAAGGATTTTCCACAGAAAGGACATTCGCAGCCTGCACCGTGGGTGCGCATGTGCATAGCAAGAGCGGCTGGACTACTGTACTCACGTGCACAGTTCGCGCATTTTTTCCCACCTTGGTTGGTTCGGTGAGATTGTCTGTGTCGAGCTAGATTACTGCTACTGCTGTAACTTTTTATACAAATATCACAGTTGTAAACAGTTCGGGAACCAACCTCGCTTCTGAAAGAGAAACAATGATAAAAAAGGTAAAATACAATTATATCAAAAAGTTTACTTATTTTAAATTCAGAATTTTTTTTTACTAAAAATATTCTTTTTACTAAAAATATTACCTGTCCGAGGAATCGCTGGCTAGACTTCCGGTGCTACCAACACTATCTCGTCTCTCCATATACTCAAGTTTTTTAGAAACTCTTTCACGGGTCCCACATCCTCCCACTTCCTGGGCTCCGCCCACCCTGGTGACACGCCCCCCTTACCCTCCCCCTTAGAAAACGTCCGTGACCTTAGAATCGGTTATAAAAGTTGTTAACGGTGACATGACTTTTAAAGGCTTTTTTTAGGAAGTCGAACCAAAGGAAAAAAATCTTAATCAAGACCAAAAATGGAAGAAAATAGTTTTAATGCTGTTCTTATAATTCAAAAATGACTAACGAACTAACCTTAGTTATCAAAGGACTTAAAACAAATTCCGAACTTTTTTCTGGTGTTTTTAATGTACTTTTTTTCAAAATACTTTCGTTCCCATGAATTTCTTAAATGGATTCGTTTAAGCTTAGTACCACGATACATGATGCATGGTAAGAATAACTATTTAGATTTTTTAAGCTTGACCTTAGTTTGTTTAAATTTAATCTGAGTTTAAAAATATTTCCAGCTTGTACATTCCAAAGCAATTTATTAAATTTTTAAAAAAACTAATAGAAAGATGACATTTTGGACATATCAATTTTTAAACAGTCGTCTTCTTATTCCACTGGTTTATGGGCCACACTGTGTTATATAATTATATGTAGATATTAAATAAGTTTATTATAAAAAGTTAAAAAAAATTAACTGTAATTTAAAATTTTTTTTCATTATCATAAGTTAAAACTTTTTTAAATTCTGATCACACTTGAGAATAAGTAATAAAATACATTTTTTTTAAATGAAAGTGATTTATTGAAATTTCATTTATCAAAATGTTTCCGTTTAAAGGACGAGTATTCCGAAAACATTTTTAAGGGAATCACAAAAAAACAAACTGTATTTTTGGCTGATGCTTATATGAAATTTTGGGTATTAAGGAACTTTTTAATTTTCCTGAAGTCATTTCAGTTTTCGCAAACACTTCCATTGATTCTTATTTGATTTTTTAAATTAATTTAAAATTTTTAAATTTAATTTTACAAGGTGTGCACTGTGCAGTGCAGTGCAGTGCTTTTATTGAATATAAAGAGTCGTCGCTAAATTCAAGTATTTCACGAAAACTATCTGTGAAATTTAGAGAGAAAAAAATAGAAGTCTTAATCTCAATTTAAGTAGACTTTTCAATACAAATTGTACTCTCTACTGACAGTTCAATTTTGAACTAATTGTCTTCAGAGGAGATATATATATAT